>NC_141535.1:162115000-162415000 GCF_021556685.1 Rattus norvegicus
ACACAGGTTAAGCTGCCTTTTATACAGCCCAAGCCCTCGTTCTTAGAGATGGTAGCATCCACAGTGGGCTGGGCCCTTCTGCATCAATTATAAAGCAAGGGGCTACCCCATAGCCATAGACACAGACCAGCCTGATAGAGGCAGTTCCTCAGCTGAGGCTCCCTCTTCCCAAGTATGTCATTAGCCACCAAAAACAACCATCCTGCAAGCTATCTTCCTTATCTCCTAAGTTACTTCCTTTCTTCCTTTCCTACAACCCACAGACATGTTTAGTAACACCTCTCAGCTGCCTCCAACAGTAAGTGGGACACGTTACAGTCTGATCTGCAGTTTACAAACCATTCAGCAAACTCAGTTTTTTCTTGAACATGTCTAGTCTTTCAGAAAAAGAAAAATTCTCCACAAGTCATTGGCCCAGTTCTTACTGTAAACATGAACTCATAACTTCAAGTCTGCATTGCATAAGGTTATCTGTTCATAGAAATGATACATTGTAATACACAATAAGTTTCAGGGTGATAGTTTGAAACAAAAGTCCTTGAACAACAAAAAAAAAGGAAGCCCCATGAGAAACTTCCAGAACTGTGATCACTGTAATTGAATCTCCTCTCAGAGTAATTTCAAATGTATTTTTATCAGTAGCAGACCTTCCTCATCTACCTGAAATAGACAGGCAACCAAAGATATTGGGAACATTGATTTTTTTTTTATCATAGAGAAAGCTCTGATTTTTATTACTTTTTAAAAAAAATCACATTTATTTTGTTCTGAAACTCTGTATGCCTTCAACATTTTCACAGTGATACACACACACACACACACACACACACACACACACACACACACACACACTTGCTCAATAAGGAAAGCACGTAAGCACGTGTGATCCTGTCTCCTGTAGCCGACTCATTTAGCACACATGGAGCCATATGTTTTGTTTTAGATAATCTCATAACAATTTACATCTTACAGCATAAACCCCTCAATGTCTGCCTGGCATACATCACATGTGGATTTTGGTGCTGTCCTTACTTTCTTGACATAAAGGTAAACAGTCCTATTACCCGAGGCTTGAGACAGCCTAGTTTTGTTAGAGGGTATGTATAGGAAAGCTTAGGCCAGTTGTGTTAAACCCTGGACCATTCTGAGTACCTCTAAGCATCAGTAATTTTTTAAAAAAAAATCTACTTACAAACTCATGCCTATAATTTTAGTACTCAGGAAACTAAGGCAGGAGGATTGCTGTGAATTCAAAACCAACCTGGATTGTGCCAGGTTAATCTAGGCCCCACATTTGAGACCCTGCCTCAACTTACATATATATATATATATATATATATATATATATATATATATATATACACATACATATATATACATATATATGTATATATATATATATATATATGTATGTATGTATATGTCAGTTCTTGATTTTTTGTTTTTGTTTTTTTAATCTTAAAATGATCTTAGACTTCACCAGTAGAGGCCATTTGGAAGTAGCTATACTTTGTAAGATGTTTTGTTTCAGGCAAAACATAGAAAAAAGGTGATTATGAGTAGCCTATAGTTTGTATTACAACTTTGTAGAGTACAGACCAATTACTTAATGGTTCCCACATAGAATTAAAGTCAAGTTAAAATGTGAATCTGATATAATTAGTCTTAATACTATCTGTTCATATTCTTTTAAAAAATTTTTCATATTTCTTTTACTTGTTTATAGTCTTTGAGAATCTAGGACTACTAAGTATGTTATATTTAATAAACCAAGAACCCTGTATTATTAATTAATAAACAAATACATGCTTCTGATTTTATGAAAGTGTTTTCTTAATTAAACAGAAATACTAGAGCGTCTGGCTATAGGTTATGAGGCAAAATATTTTGTTTTAGAAGGGATGAATAAGTCTATGTGCCTTGAATCAACATGACCATTGTGACTGTGAAAGAAATTTCCAGTGTACCACTACAATTATTTAGATTAGGTATTTGATTTGTACCAACAAGTATGCAACCAAAAAAAAAATCAAATAAAAATACAGTATGCAACCGACTCCTGTTTTTTGTTTTTCGGTTTTTTTATTTGTTTTTTTGTGGTTTTGTTTTTTTATGTTTTTTTTTAAAGACTGTGTTTTCAATCTCAGCGACCTTTCACTGTGTCACAGCTGCAGCAGTGGAAGCAAGAGATGGTGAGTGTATGTAAATAAGGCTTTCCATCCTTGAGGAATCTTTTGTGAGACAATATTTAAGTAGCTACAGAGGATTTATTCACGAGAGAAAGGAAGCACCTTTAACAGCATCCTTGCCATCCTCAAGTTAGTTAACCGCCACATAAAATCCCTTCAGTAGTGAAAGAGAATGTTAAACATTGAGGACGAGCCTCACATTTTACTCAAGAGTTCTTTCGTAAGACTGACTTTTAGAAACAAGCTCAGTCTCACTAAATTGTGCGTCACTCATGACATGGAATTGCTGCTTCTGCTGATAGTTTTCCAATGGTATTTGGGGTATAGTAAACCTCGGAAACGTGAGACTATGCACTAAGATAACAGAGGAGCCTATGGACCAACACTGCAGAAGAGGTAATGGGAACTTTTCTAGCTCTTCTCTTGCTCTGAGGGTCACATCATCCCACTAAATGTTTTTTTTTTTTTGTTTTGTTTTGTTTTGTTTTTTTGCTTTTTTTTTTTGTCTGTTTAGGGGTTTGGTTTGCTTAAGATTGCTCATGTTTCAAATAACCTCAATTGGTCAATTGGTTTTCATTCTCTTTGCCCCACACCTCTGCTCTCCATCCCCATCCCTGTCCCTCCCCCACCTCTCTCATTAAAGTTGTCATCACATATTATTTATGCCCTCTGACCATTCATTAAATATGAAACAGTATAAATATTCCTAAATGTCCTCTTGCCGAATCTCAATAACTCAGTCTCTAATCAGAGGATAAATGTTGGTGATGTTCACTCTTCTGAACAGTGTGCTTGAAGGCCTTTTGTCTTCAATTTTGAACTTGCAGGTGTCTAGATTTAGTGTTCTGTGTCCCCAGAGTTCTCTAAATACACAGTTGCTCTTGGAGCATATGTTTTATTTTTCACCCATTCCATGTCATTTTTTATTAGATATTTTTATTTTTCCGGTTTCCCAGACATAAGCCCCCTATCCCATCCCCCTCCTCTTCTTCTATAAGGGTGATCCCCTCCCAGCCATCCCCCCCCCACATTCCCCAACACTGGGGGTCCAATCTTTGCAGGACCAAGGGCTTCTCCTTCCACTGATGCCCAACAAAGCCTTCCTCTGCTACATATGCAGCTGGAGCCATGGACAGTCCATGTACAGTCTTTTGGTAGTGGTTTAGTCCCTGGGAGCTCTGGTTGGTTGACATTGTTCTTATGGGGTTGCATTATTTAAATTTTTACCCTTAACGTCGGGCTCTCATGTAGCTCAGGTGGACTTACACTTCTGAACCTGCTGCCTTTGATTTCCAGGACCTATGCCTTGCTACGTGTTTTAAATAAGTGTTTCTTGGGATGAATTGATTTCTTGCAAGGCATTGAGGTAAAAACAAAGTTTAGGATAACTTGTTTCATTACTTAAGCAAGAAAATAAAGAGATGCAAACTAATGTAATTATAAGCATAAAGATAGCTTGTTTCTTACAATAGAATAGGAATTGGTAAACATAGGAAGAGCAGCAACACTAGAACCATCATAGTTCGAAAAACACCATGTTGCAATTTTTGGAACTGAACTATAACTGCATATCAGAATTAGTGGCCAAAATTGAGACAAGAAAGGACATTTATATAATCTTAAACTATCATTCCATAAGATAACCTTTTCAAAGATTGGAAGGTATAAGGAGCATGAGATAAATTTGATGTTGGATCCTGGACAGAATCCAGAGCCAGGGAAAAAAGACATTAGTATAAAGTCGTAAAATGGGAACAAAGTAGGTAGATTAATTCGCTGTATCATGCCAATGTGAAGGTTCCTGGTTCTGATAATTTTGCATTAATTGTAAGATTTTAATGTTTGCAGAAACAGAGAAGGCCACATAGAAACTCTACGTATTTCAACTTCTTGTAAGCTAAAGTTATCTGTAACCATGAATAATTTAAATAGACAGAAAGGAATGGCAAGTTTTTATAGTCTTCTGGCGTTTTATAAAAGAAGGTTAAGGGTTAGAGTCAAGGGGCGAGGGTGCAGCCCAGTTGTAGAGTACTTACTGATTAATATTCATGTGATGCCCTGAGCTCAGTCCCCAGCATCCAAAAGAAACAATGGCAAAGATGAAAAAAGTTGTGGGGAAAATTATGGGCTACATTTATGGCTCAGACTTGACACTGGATGCAGATGGCAACTATTTCAGTGATTTGTGGAAGGCCAACCACTGATGGTCAGCTCTTAGATCTCATTTTTCTCACTTCACAAAATCTATGATTTAACTGTTTCATTCTCATAAATACTAGATAGGTGGAGTTTCCCATAAGAATAGAAGATTTTCAAGGCAACACAGTGGCATTAGATTTCAAGTTTCCTCATTCTTGAAACAGTTTCCTCATTCATACTCTCAGATTATTCATATTCCAAAAATGTCATGACAAACATTTATTTAGAATCTACTAGTCAAAACTCTGCACCAAGCATAAGTTTCCAAAGGATATGAATTATTGAATGTCACCTTCAAAAGGTAAGTTTTCTAGGAAAAAGAAAATGAAGGTTGGCTAGGTAGAAGGACTATGAACATTATTTGAGGCAAGTATGGTAACTCTGCCTTCAGGGATAGCAAAGGCTCAAACTGTGTCAGTCCTGACCTTGAAGTATATAATCCTCGTCGCCTTCTTTTTGTATGTACTCTGTAAACATTTAGTGTCCTTCCCTCAAGAAAGGGACACTTACAGACTACAGTTGGAACATAACATTATTTTCTTCAAAATAACTTTACTCTTGAGATTGTCTAAGGATTAGCAGAATTCTGCTTCATTGAAAGTCTTCAATTAGTCTTGCTGCCCACACATCTCAGTGATCTAGCTGGGTAAACTCATTCCCCCTGTGTGGTGCCATCAATTGGGTCTAGCCAGGATTGTAATGACTCTAGTAAGACCAGGGAAGCGGCCAGCTGAATCAGGTCAGGGAAAATGTAGCAGTCTGACTTTGGAATGCTACCCATTTTCTGGTCTGGCAACAGGGCAGGAAAAGTGGAAGCTTCCAAACATTCAAAGCATGCTGTCTTGTTTTTAAAATATTAGCCTACATCAGGGTTCCACAACTCTGTGAGTTTTGTCTCAAAGGATGGGTCCCCTTCCATCCTTTCAGAGAAGAGAGAGAGAGAGAGAGAGAGAGAGAGAGAGAAATACATTTGGGAATCTTGTTTATCTTTAGAGATCCTCTAATTGGTATAACCCTCCTTCCCAGCGTGACGTGACCCAAAGGTCATATGATCACACAATACAAATGGTCTGAATAGGTTTTGCTTTGTGTTTTTCACATTGAGATCTGCCTTGAATGAGGATAAGTTCAATATTATAGGCACTTGAGGCTCTGATATTTAAGATCCTTTCTCTGTTACAATTTGGCATATTTCTGTTTAGTTGAGTTCTAAGAAGATAAGTACAGATCATTATGCCTCCCACGAGGGTATTTTTGCGTCTGCTTTGGGATATTATTGCCTTGTGGTATGTCCATATATAGCATATACAGCTGCATTGGAACAGGATTCAACACTGTAAAACAACTGTTCCTGGGGCAAAGTTAGATCATGTGAGCCCTTTGATTTTACCCTCTACAACATAACCTAGGGGGCAGAAAACTGAGTTTCATATTCTTTATCCTTGTGTGACATTTTCCCATCAAATATGGCTTCCAAGTTTTGAATAGACTTGATGTATTTAGGATCACTGACTTTGTTCTAAGTTTCTTCAATGCTGCATTAGAAATGGATTTAAAAAGCTTTGAGGCGTGAAGCATCCAGTGGTGGCAATTTCGGGTGTCTAAACCATTCTTCATCTTCTATTTTATGCCTTGATAGTCATTGTTTATAAAACTGGGTTTTCCTATTACATCAGTTAATATTTGCACTATCAAATGTATTTATGTAAAAGTTTCAGCCTTATCAGCCTTACAAATTTGATGGATGTGGGACAGGGAGGGTGTGCAGACAGAAGCATTATTACTTGAATTCTATGTGTTTTTATTTAGTATGGTACCACTCCGTCATCATTACTCATTCTGCAGTAACCTCTAATATTTGAATGCTCTAACAATGTACTAATTTTCTAAGACATTAGAGTGATTTCTGTTGCATAAATGATAGCTTTCATTGCTTATAAAATGCACTGCCATACTCAATAATGTCTTCTTCAAAGTTATATTGCATTGATTACATCTGGCAGTCCCATATGGTGAAACTTAGTTATGACCTTTCCAATTAAAATATGGTTGGAAACCCACTTCTGGGGAATAACTCAGCAGTCTACAAAGTTTCTCAGTGACAGTCAGAACATGAAATGATTTTAAGGGAATAAATTTGCAATACAAGTGGGAACACAGAAGAAGATTTTCAATCTGTATTAATTTATTTTGCGAAAACCATTACTTAGACAATATGTTTTCCAATCTTATTCTAACCAAAGATGAGTAACACTGCCTTGGCAAGAGTCTGTGCTTTACATATCCCATATGGTTAAGCAGAAATACCTAGTTTCATACTTATGTGTGAAGAAAATGTTGAAGGGGAAAATATTCTTAAGGACTGTTTTCCAGCACCTCCTCCAAGCCTTGGCCCGGGGGGGGGGATCCATAGGGAAACCATGGTCCCCTGCCACTACATGGGCCCACCCAAATCTCTCTACACAAATGAACTTCACCTTTGCCCCAGTTTTACCAGTGCAATGTCTGTATTTCTGTCTAGGGCCAATGTGTCTGTTATGTACCTTATCTCATCTCCTATCTTCTGCTCTTGCTAGCACTTCTGAAATGCAAATATCAACCCCTCTTCCTTCCTGGGCCATCACTAGTAGAAATCAGATTGTTGTATATTTCCTGTCTTACGTATGTACAACAGATTTCTCCTCTCAGTTGTCTTACCTTTCTTTCATTCAGATAGAGCCATCTTTCCTCTGTTTAAAAGAACTGCCTTTGCCTAGTGTATGAATCTTTCCTGCCCATGTATCTGAACACTCCACCTAGGTGTCCACCCCTTCTCTGCCCACTTTCCCTATTTGATCTGTATTGGCTGCTCTGCTTTTGAACCAAATGACCCAAAGTTTCCTTGGCCGTTGTGCCTGTGAATCTGCGCCTCGAATCCCAGGATTCTGAAGCTTGCTTCATTATCTTCCTTCATGCAGCACTCCCTTAAAACTTAGAGATTTCGGTGAAATCTTCCTCATCTTTGTGTGTAAAATTCCAGCACTCCTCTTTATGCACTCACTGTCTCCTCTTTGCTTTGGGTATTTATTACACTTTACTGTACTTTTAAAATAAGTTTCATTATAGAGGCAAGCAACATGGATAGAACCCTGTTTCCAGACAAGTTGATTGTCCATAAAAAATGAGGGGATGTCGAGGATATGTGGCTCATACTTAAGAACCAGACCTGACTGACTATTTCCAGTAGCCATGTAGTTCCAGAGAGTCTATTCCAAGTTTCTGGATCTCTACTGGCTTATGTATAAGTCATTTTCTGTCCACATCATTCATCCAGCAAATACTGGGCTCAGGTTCAGACAGCCCTGAGGGAGGCAGTCTGGTTCCTGTCCTCATGGAGGTTGACTTCTACAGAGCAATAGTAATCAACAGTCCTGGAACATATGTAAAAGGAAAAGGTGTAAGATTTTGAAGGTAAGGATGAGTTGGCTTAAAGTACATTGCTTGTAAGTAGTGGTCAAGTGTCTCCTCCCCCAGTCTCAGAAAGTTATGTAGCCAGGCATAGTCTACGTGCTATCCTACCAGCTTGCCTTATAGTTTATCCATCCCTAGAAATAACGCTTAAAAATGTAGAGAATAACCCAGAATTGTTCCTGTCTAAAGGAAATGCAGGGACAAAGAGTGGAGCAGAGACTGAAGGAAAGGCCATCCAGAGACTGTTCCGACTAGGGACCCATCCCATCTGTAGACAGAAAACCCAAACTCTGTTACTGATGCCAAGAAGTGCTTGCTGACAGGAGCCTGGTATAGCTGTCCCCTGAGAGGCTCTGCCAGAGCCTGACCAATTGAGATGCTTACAGCCAACCATCAGAATGAGCATGAGGATCCCAATGGAGGAATTAGAGGAAGAACTGAAGGAGCTGAAGGGCTTTTCAACCACATAGGAAAAGAACATCAACTATCCTGACCACCCAGAGCTCCCAGGGACTAAACCACCAACCAAAGAGTACACGTGGAGAACCCGTGGCTGCATATGTAGCAGAGGATGGCCTTCTCTGGCTTCAGTGGGAGGGGAGGCCTTTGGTCCAGTAGAAGCTCAATGCCTCAGAGTAGGGGAATGCTAGGGTGGTGAGTTGGGAGTGCGTGGGTGGAAGAACACCATCAGAAAAGCGGTGAGAAGGGGAGTGAAGTAGGGGGGTTGCACAGGGGAAACTAGGAAGCGGGATAACATTTGAAATGTAAATAAATAAAATAACCAATACAAATATAGAGAAATGAATCCAGTGTGCAGAATTTCTGATTCAGAACATTGAGGATGTGGTTCCTAAGATGCTGTTAATGAAATCTGGACACAGAAGTTGCCAGACCACTGAGAAATGCTGATCTAGAGGAATAGCTTTACTGTCTCCCATTTTCATAATAGGTTATAAAAACATTTTAGAGCATGTCATTCTGAGTAAGTTATGCTGTCCCAGAAGCCATTTAATCCAACACTTTTGCCTCACATTAGTGATATTAATGACCCATAGAGATCACATACTCACTATCTAATCATAGTAGGATTTAAATCTTAAAATAACTCTCCCTACCCCACTCCCAGAGGATTTTTGTTGCCTGTAGCTTTATTGGAAGAAAAAAAAACTATACATGAAGAGTTTTAGAATGTCATCCATTTTAAGGGATTATGAAGTAAAGAACAGAAAAAAAAAAACCTAGCCAAAGCCACAACCAAATAGAGCCCTGACCTGGGAGAGTCTTATATCTGTATCCACAGAGGACAGTGATCAACAGATAGTGCCAACAGTTGTGATTGCTAAGCCATGCAGATGCAAATATGAGTGTAATTTAAATCTCTTAATGTAATTACAGCAATGTCAAAGAATTTTGAAATATGGCCTATCACCAAATTCTGCCTAAGGTCATAAACCCACAAGTGTTTCTTAGCAATCACAAAGTTTGATATTCCCCAATTTAGGTGTATGGAAGATTGGAGTGTCTGCCTTTTAATAACAGCAGATAATGTATTAAATATTACTTTAATATCTTTAAAATCACAAAAATATCATAGCTAGCCACACCCCAAAAGATTCTTTTTTTGATATACTTACATTTTCTATACAACTAGGACATCTTATCAAGTATTCAGTACTTGATTTCAGATCCCTCTCAGAGTTTATCTCACATAAATTATGTGCATCCTCTCAGGACTTACCGGCAAGAGTAAGGTAAGATTCCTAGTATTGGCTCAAGGACACTATCATTAGCCCCCAGTACTGGGTACGATACTAATGCTAGGAGTGTCATGAGGAATAGGCTTATGGAAATGACTTAGACTCAGACTTCCTGTGGGACAGCAAACTGTGCCAGGAAAAGTTTTGGTAGGTAGAGCAGAGCCTGAGTCCCTGGAAACTTGGGGTACACACCTGAGATAGTAGCTGGCTCCCTGCCAGATTACTGGCGTTGAACACATGCCATATTTCCTATATAAGGAAAAGTGACCTGTGATTAAGTGGACAGAGAACAGAGTTCTTCATGCTAGTTCTTCATACCTAGATGCCATGAAGTTTTAGCCAATATGCGTCCCTTCCTAGACTGCCTCCCCGAAAAAGGTATTTAATCTTGGATCCCCTCAAGAATTTGGTACACATCCATTTTCTATGATAAATACCCCAACCCCCACAAAGAAAAAAAAACAGTTTGGAACCAAGGACTGTCTCTTTTATCTACTGCAGCCATGGGGAGCATGGAGAAGACCTTCACCTACAGAGCAGCTGCCCCAATCTCCCATAGTAAGCCTCTCTGTGCCTCCAGCTAACCACTACCAAGCTAAGCCTGAGCTCACAGCTCAGGCCCCAGGGTAGTCAGTCTTAGGGTTATTCTCCAATATTGAAGGCTTACAAACTAGTAAGTGTAAATGACTAAAATGAGTAGGAATACTTCAGAGCATTTTTATTGTAGCTAAGTCTTATAGATATTATCTTTATAAATTACAAACAAATCATATTCTTATGAACCTAAGAACAATTAATAATAACTCCTTGGTGAAGTGTCTATTCATCCTTACTATACTCATTTTTATTTGTATTAGTATTGGTTTTATTGGCTTATAGGCATACACACCTCTATCTTTTTTCTATATTTTACCTTTTCAAAATCTATTTTTTAATTTTAATTCTGTATACGTTGTCTTAGTTGGGTTTCTTATTTATTTATTTATTTATTTATTTATTTATTTATCTATTTATTTATTTTTAGGTTTCTATTGTTAGGATGAAGCACCACGAACAAATACAAGTTGGGGAGGAAAGGGTGTGTTTCATCTATTAACTCTCAAGTTACAATCCATCACTGTGTGAAGTCAGGTTAGGAGCTCAAGTGAGGAGCCTGCAGGCAGGAAATAATGCAGAGAACATGGAGAGACACTCTTTACTGGCTTGGTTCTCATGACTTGCTCAGTCTGCTTTCTTATACCACCCAAAATTTCCTGCTTAAAGATGGCATTGCCCTCAGTGGACTGAGCCATTTCAGGTCAATTATTGATCCAGAAAATGCCCTACAGATTCTCCTCCAGGCTTTCTCAGGGTGGCTTTTCCTCATATGAGGTACTGCTTCTAAGGTAATTCTAGCTTGTGTCAGGTTGACAAAAACCTAAGCAGGGTATGCATGCACATGTCTATGAGGTTTTATACACATGAATGCAGGTGTCCTTGGAGGCTAGAGGCATTAAATGTCTCAATATGTCTTCTGGGATCTTGAGGTCAGGTCCTCTTCAAGAGCCTTACCAACTAAGCCATTTCTCCAGCACCAGATATATTTTTTTTGGTCTTTCATTTTTATTTGGGCCTTTGAGCTATACAGATATTTTTATTATAGCTCAGTCATATTCATTAGACTTTCTTTGATGTATTTGGAATCTTTGTCATTTTTAGAACTTCTCTATCTCAACATCAAATATACATTTCTGCTTGTATACAATAGATATGTTTTATATATTATATATATTTATACATGTGTAAATTAGAATATATATGCAAATATATCATTAAGTTATCATGCATTTTAAGACTCCCATGATTTCTCCCTAGAATGTATGTGTGTATGTATATATTTATATATTTACTATTAAAATCTGGTCTATGTAGAATTTATTTTGATTATGATACAAAGCATACATTACTTGAAAATTTTTACATACATACTCATTCTGTTACCTCTTTTAAGGTAATTTTTGGTTTGTTTTGTTGATTGTTTGTTGGTTGTTTGGTTGATTGATTGTTTGTTTGGTTGGTTTTTAAAATAGGGTGTTATGTAGCCCCGGAGTAGTCTCAAACTACCATTATAACTGACGATTACCTTGAGCACTTGATCTTCTGTCATCTACTTCACAACTTTTGGGACTATAGACACATGCAACCGTGCCAAGTCTTATGTGGTATGGTGGCCACAAAATTAGGACATCTTTTGTCCTAAGCAAACACTCTGCCAATTTAACCACACCCCAGCCAGAGAACCTGTTATCTAAATATCAATTAGCACTAGGTAAGTAATCTATCTTAACCCACTAATTTTAAACACCAACTTCTGTCATGTAGTAAGTCGTATTTTAAGCCTCCTTGTTTTAATTATAACATTCTGGCACATTTTTTCTTAGCATTATTTTTTTTTCTTCAGAATATTCTTTTCATGCTTACATTTTAATTTGTTTTTATGAATTTAATAATGTCTGTAATTTCGTGGTATTTTATTGTAATTATATTATCTCTATCAAATTATAGGGAGAAGGGACATCTTCACAGCGTTAAATATGTGACCTCAAAGTACAATATCAGCTTCCAAGCTCCCTAATCTTCAACTTTCTCAAAATCACTAATGGTTTTTAGAGTTTGTTTTTAAAATATTCCAAATAAAGTCTGGGCATTCAGCTTCATTGATGTCTCTCTGGTATCTTCAAATTCATCTTTCTCCTCCCCCAGCTAGTTATTTCGGCATGTTATTTGTGGGAATTGGACCACTTGTCCTGTGAGGTTTTCCTTTATTTTTATAGCTTAATGATGCTTAATATGTTTAATTGTCATTATTTTGGCAAGAACACCACATGGGGCATTGAGTAATCTACTCCTCTTTCTGCCCATTCCTCAGCACTCTTTCTGCTTTTCTTCCATATAAATCTTCTTTATTGCATTTGAGTGTTTCCTATGGTTTATAATGACATCACCTCGGTGGAGGTAATTTGGCAGTATTTATGAAAATTACGAGTACTTGTGTCTTTTGACCTAGTAATTTAACTCGTAGGAATGTATCCTGCAGAGATAATTGCATACCTGTGAATTGATGCAATTACTCATTGCAGTATTATTTGTGACAGAAAGGATTGCATGATCTAAGTTCCTATTGGGAGAAGACTAATTAAATAAATGGTACACATCTGTACAAGTGAAATCCTGGAAGCCAACTTTAAAAATGAAGACATTCTTTGTGAAATCATATAACAAGGGCACCAATTTATATTGCTAGGTAAAAATATAGTATACATCTATTACATTATTATCATCTGTATTATAAAAAGAGTTATTCACACACTGTGTTGCCATGCATAAGAGGATTTTAATTGATTCTACTGAGGGAAATGGGCTGATAGGAGCAAAAAGAGTGTGGGAAATTGCATTTCTGTCTAGTTTGGGGTACAGAAAGTGTTTACTTAACATGCAAGATGCCATAGGTTTGAGCTTCCCAAATCATGTAAATCTGAGGATGTTTTCACAAGCCTATAAGCCCAGAAATTGCAAAAGAAATAATAAAATAAAATAAAAAAACAGGGGTTCGAAGTTATCATAGCGGCATACCTAGTTTGAGACTAGCCTGTTCTAAATTAGATGCTGTCTTAATATGGCTTCTCATGAAGTTTAAATTTTGTTTCTCTGTAGATGTTTTACCCAGTTCACTTGTTTAGTTAAAAATGTAATGATTGTGACATATAGATAGAAGTTTACATGTAAATTAATATACTTTATGTTTAATATCTATCATAATGCTATTTGACACAGATAAGATCAATTTGTTCAAAGTAGTAAGAGTTTGTTCTAAACAAGATAGGTACTTCATCAGAAAGCAAGATGACGGAACACACAGTGTGCTGGCATAGGGGAGATTTAGCAGAGTCCACCTTGTACAGGCAATTTATACGTCAAATGAACAGATCATCTTTCCAAAAAAAGTGAATGCAACTATTACATGTATTTGGAAGCCAAAAGAAAAGAAAAGACCAAAGATAACCAGACAAACATTAGAAAAAGTGATACTTATAGAAATACCACCAATGCTTTATATCAGTTTATCCTGTGTATCTAAATTGTTCCTCCATACCTGTCCATTATATTATACTATTCCAGCCGACTTCAGTGAATCAGTTGGTTCAGGGAAATAGGACAGAAGGTCAAGGGTTTTACCTTATCAGCATACTTTCTCAGAAAATTGAGAATTTTACATACCTAGAATTTCCTCTATAGGTAGTCTAGGTCCCAGCCACCCAAATAGACGCTATAAGCAATGATAAATTTGAGATCATGCAAGAGGTCTTACTGTCTGTCTATTAGGGTTGCCTGTCTTATCCTTACCTGCAGTTGAGCTTTAATGATCATCATTTTCTTGCTGCTCTTATGAAACAACATATAATTTTATAGTTCAAAATGGATGATGCTTATGCCAACATGATGCTCATTCTCCCTCCCTCCCCCCCTCTATCTCTCCCCCCATGTGTGTGTCGGGGGAGGTATGTATATGTGTTTTAAAGGTAAATCACCTAATCTGTAATTTTCAGGTTTTGAAGAAGACTCAGTTTCAAAAAATAAGGTGGAGAGTCATAAAAATATTACTTTATGGCCTCCATATGGACATAAGCAACACACACACACACACACACACACACACACACACACAGAAATTTAAACCTGACTATCACACAAAGACACACAAGGACACACACATGTATATGCACACACACACACACACACACACACACACACACACACACACACTTGCCTTCATTTTACCATGGCTCTTACTGAGCTCTCCCAGTGACAAAATTAGAGAGAAAGTGATGTGATGACACGCCTTAGGTATACAGGAAAAGGCAGATGCTTGGTACTCACAGTGTAAACTCTTCCCTTTCTCCCACTC
Organism: Rattus norvegicus; assembly: GCF_021556685.1. Taxonomy (NCBI): domain Eukaryota; kingdom Metazoa; phylum Chordata; class Mammalia; order Rodentia; family Muridae; genus Rattus; species Rattus norvegicus. The sequence goes on from NC_141535.1 coordinate 162,129,541, forward strand.
TTCTGCCAATGATGAGAAAAGCTCTAACATGTTATGAGAGGAGCTTAACAAGAGATAATTTCCAGTCAGTGGAGGCTATTAAACTTGGACTCAATTCAGAGGGAAATAATTAAATCCATTTCTCTCTTGGTATCTTAAAATAAGAAAATACTATATTGAGGAACTTGTGGAGAAATACAATAAATTCCAAGTTTTTTTCCCCTTCCCTAAGAAACTTTCACATTGGCTCACTTCCCTGGCACATCTTTACTACTGACTTAAAGCTGTTAGTATATTATAAATGCTGCTCTGCATATGAGAATGAAGTGAAAACAGAATCCTTTCATGGAACCTTTTAATATCGACTTAGGTTTTACTCAGTTGCCCACACTGCAAACAATAAATCATCCTTTCAGTCATTCAGAGCAATAAGCAGCATAAAGAAGCTAAGGATTCTTAACAGTTCAATGGTAGATGTGTTCAGACAGATTCATTTAACACCAGAGGATGTAAGGGAAATTCATCATAACGAAATTAAACTATTTTTGAATTCTTAATTCTCTCTTGCCATCGCCTCTAGTCCCAAACAGGAATGTTGAGAAGTAATGCTTATACTTTCATTTCCCCATGGTAAAACTACTGTGAGCCATGAGTACTTTAGGAATATACATGTATGTACATATGTGTATACACATATATGTAAATATTATACATACATATACACACATGTATTTATGTATATATATATTATATATATGCATATGCATGTGTGTGTGTGTGTGTGTGTGTGTGTGTGTGTTTAACAACAATTGAATAAAGAGACCATGACTTGGAGGTGAGCAATAGTTTATAAGAGAAGTTTTGGAGGCAGAAAGCATAGGGGGAATTAATGATATTAATAATGATTATATTATTATCTCAAAAATAAAAGAAATCATTTTAAGATAAGAATTAAAAATTAATCTGAAAGAAAAGGGAGGGAGGGGGAAGAAGGAAGGAAAAAAGGAGAGAGAGAGAGAGAGAGAGAGAGAGAGAGAGAGAGAGAGAGAGAGAGAAGAAAGAAAAGAAAGAAAGAAAACCAAACACGGAAATGCAATTAACTGAGGTTGTCCTCAGCCAGAGTTCCCTCTGTCACTCACTCCTGTGCAACTGATAGAGAACAGGGTTCTTAGAGGAATTGACAGTGCAGAATTAGGTTCAGATTCACGGGTTAGAAAGCGTCACATATCACAACTCTGGTCTCATACAAGGTAGAAAAATCGAAGTAACATGTTTCCTATGTCCACCTCATAGGGCTCTCTTTAATGGCATCATCCTGAGTGAGGTAACCCAGTCACAGAAAAACACACATGGTATGCACTCACTGATAAGTGGATATTTGCCCCAAAGCTCAAATTACCCAAGATACAATCCAAAGAACACAGGAAGTTCAAGAAGAAGAATGACCAAAATGCAGATACTTCACTGCTTCTCAAAAGGGGGGACAAAAAATATCCATAGGAGGGGATATGGAGGCAAAGTTTGGAGCACAGACTGAAGGGATTGCCATGCAGAGCCTGCCCCACATGTGGCCCATATATATACAGCCACCAAGACTAGATAAGATTGATGAAGCTAAGACGTGCCTGCTGACAGGAACAGGATGTAGATCTCTCCTGAGAGACACAGGCAGAGCATGTCAAATACAGAGGTGAATGCTAGCAGCAGCCACTAAACTGAGAACAGGACACCTGTTGGAGGAATTAGAGAAAGAATGGAAAGAGCTGAAGGGGCTTGCAACCCCATAGGAACAACAATGCCAACCAAACAGAGCTTCCAGGGACTAAACCACCACCCAAAGAGCACACATGGAAAGACCCATCGCTCCAACTGCATATGTAGCAGAGGATGGCCTTGCTGGGCACCAATTTTTACTTCTATTGAGGATGAGATTTTAATCTATCTTTCTGAAGTGGCTCACTGAATTGTGCCTTCAGGTTTCATGTCTCTTCTTTTGCTCTACACACACACACACACACACACACACACACACACACACAGAGAGAGAGAGAGAGAGAGAGAGAGAGAGAGAGAGAGACAGAGAGAGAGAGAGAGAGACAGAGAGACAGAGAGAGACAGAGAGAGACAGAGACAGAGACAGACAAAGAGAGGGGGAGGGAGGGAAGGAGGGAGAGAAGGAGGGAGGGAAGGAGAGAGAGAGAATGAATCACTTGTTGACAAATATGATTTTACACAAGTTGAGCTAAAAAGGATAATTTGTTAGCATTATGTGGAAGGCCCAATCACATTTCCAAATTGTTGGGGAGTTTCCAGCTTACCTGAAACTGGACCTTATTTGTTTTTCCCAGTATTCACCAGCTCTAACTAAAACACTTTGGAATATAAAATGGAACTCTCTATTATTTGAGATCCCTGAAGAAATAGAGTTTGTTTTTAAATGAAAGCGTGTTTGGCATAGAAGCATGTGTTGTAGGGTTCTCGATACTATTTTTTCTCTGTTTCTTTTCCAGTCTATTCGATTAAGAACCAATGTTATGAAAAGTTTTCATACTGCTAGCTTCATGGGATAACCACTAAAAACATAGGCTATTTTAGTTCCTTAAATTTAAACAAATTAAAATATAATTTTTAGCTACACTAACCACATTGCACAAAACCTACAAGTTCCTAGTGGCTGCATAATTGGACAAGCATATGTAGATAATAAATCTGGTGGTGGAGAAAATACTAGCAGTATTGAATAAAAATCTCTCTGCTAGAATAACAATCTGTAGAGCATTCACTTATAAATAGGGTAGCTATACATATCCTTGCCCCAGGATTCAGAGAACATCAAGGAAAAATGGGCAGAAAAATGGGAAGAACCAGAGGCTGGAAGAAATATAGAAAAGGTTTCTTCTGGACATCACAAAGGGGCTGAACTCATAAACTCACATCTTCTGTGGCTGGCCATGTGGTCAGTCAATATTTAGCATAGCGTTGGGAAGAGCTCATAAGCCTCCAGTTCCTAGATGTTGAACTATTGAAATGTGGTAGCTTCTGCAGGTGAGGGGCAGTGTGACCCTTGTTGGTAGATAGCTCCACAGCCATGAGTGTCTGAGTGGCTAAAATTAAACTCTGGGTTTTTTTAAATTTTTTTTGATTTTAATGATGTGAAGTTGGGAAGAGGATAGAAATGTGCAGAGATATAAGAAGTTACACGATAATGGGAATGATTATGATCAAAAGACATTGTATGCATGTATGAAATTCTCATAAATTTAATGAAATTATATTAACTCACTGCTTGACCAATCTCAGTCAAGTTTCTCAGAACCATTTTCTCAAGTAGGTATTGGATTCTCTCCTAGATCTGATTAAAACTCGTTTTAGTAGGAATCCTGCTGGGTCAGCTTAGCAATTATCCACTTCACTTGGTAGCTGACCAGATTTCTCATTCGCTGTCTTTAGTACTTTATCATCCTGGTTTGTCTTTCACAGGAATCCTGTCACATGAGTCAGTTTGGGCAAATTACTGGTTCTTCCTGCTGTTTCTCTTAGGTATTTTTGTTCATCTGTCTCCATTCAGTACACCCCCCGACACACACACACTGTCTTCATTCAGCACGTGCACACACACACACACACACACACACACACTCACACACACATATACTCACATACACGAACTCTCATGCACACATAGATGTACCTACACACACACATACACACACACACACTCACACATGCATACACACACATTCTTAGTATATATCCATTTATTTTTCTGTTTATAACCTTTGCCAACCTCTCTCCACTATTCCAAAATGCCCAAGCAGTATATTCTCTTTAATAAAGTCTTTCTAATTGTTAATGAGTGTCACACATATTTTGATAGAATCATTCTATATTTTAAAAAACTAAGTATTTTAACTTTTTAGTTTTGAGCCTTATAAAGAGAGAAAGGAATCAACTATATATTCATTCAACAACTGCTTGAGATAGAAATAATTTCCCCAAAAGTTATTGTAGTAATGAAATAGTCTTGAAGGATTAGAGACCCTATCTCCAACAGGACAGGTAATGCCATAACCCAGCTAGACCCCTAGGAAACTAAATCCTTTTGGAAGCCTCAGGCACTGCCCAAAAGAGCAATCTTCTAAGTCAAAGTTCATCCTCATTGTATTTAAGTTTGTATTAATACGAAGCAATTCAGAAAAGGTCTTAAGCGTATGCCAGACAATGTCTGGCTAGCTATCATCATATAAACTCCTCTCTAACTTTCAATGTTCATAGGACTAAACTTGTTAGACCCTCAGTGATAGGGCCCCAGGAACCACATTCCTCCTGGATGCAAGCAAAATATCCTATAAGTTTAACTAGTGCTAGTTGCTACGTAACCAGCAATTTCCAGGTGCAGAGTGCTATCAAATCATTCTGAGGCATCATGGATGTAGTACTCAAGCACTCAGTAACTAAAAGATGCTTAGTAACAACTTAAAAGATATCTATTCCACTTTTTCCACACTCAGATTCTTGGATTTTATGATGGAGAAAATGTTCTTGAGAGAATAATTTCTTGCTTTACAATTTTTGAATCAATTAAAAGATAATTATCTTTAAAGGTTATAATCTTACCACATACAGATATTAACTAAAGATATGTTATATAATTTATTTAAATTATTATGAAGAAGCTAGTAATGGATAAATAATTCAGTGGAGAATTCATAAGGTTGACTAATATGTCTATAAGGAATATTAATTACATGAATAATATAATGTGTGTAATAATATGCATAGTATATTGTCCGAGCTCCTCAGCACCAACAGAAAGTCAATTGGAATAGCATTACTTAAAAGATGCAAAGGTGGTCTTGTCCACAGGGCAGACACCAGCTGCCAAAATGTGATGTGCATTTTTATGGACAAGAATATCTGTCTCAGTGTCAGTCTTGCAAAATTTAAAAGGCTATAAAGTTCTTCAGAACAAAGGTCCCCAACCTTAAAGAGTCATGTGGGCTGAAAATATGAATATATGAGATAGTTCTTCATTCAAGACTCTTTGTCAGCATCTTAGCCTATTTCTTTCACAGTTTATTCTGATAAATTGAATCTTTACAGCTTACTCTGTCCTCAGTTCTGCCCTTTTGATTTACGGGGCATTTTTCCCAAGCTCAACTCTTTTGAGATAAGCCTGAAAGAGCTTTACTTTTTGCCTGATTTAATCCCACGGAGAGAGGGGAACACAAGCATTTGTAATGCTGAAAGCTGCAAGTTAAGAACACATGGAAAGAGGTGCTGAATTGCTTGATTTTGAGAGAGAGAGAGAGAGAGAGAGAGAGAGAGAGAGAGAGAGAGAGAGAGAGAGAGAGAAGAGGAACCAAATTTTGCATTGTGAGAAAGTTAAGACTTTCTGCAGATTTAAAAATTCAGTTTACTGAAACAAACAGTGGAGAATTTAAACAAGAAAAATCCATAACTGCATTTGATGTGCATAGCTTGGAAGCCTCTTAAAATGAGACCTCAAGGGAGGGCAGGATGGTAGAAACTTAAACCTTCTTCACAACGGGGCAAGGGTGGGAAATATACTCAGTTTGAAGCAGTAATAAATGACCAGAGACTAGCTTTCCCTTTAAAAGCTGAATGAACCTGAGGAAAAATATTACCTTGTGACAAAGTCCATCCAAATATTTCTCCATCTTCTTTACTGGAGTAGTTAGGGAATTGCAGGGAGGGGTGGACAGGATGCCATGTTCTTGGGCAGACTGAGCTTAAGGTAGATAAGAGTTATCAAACCAAAGCTGCTTCTAGCAGGGGCTAATCTCTAAAGTCCTTTAAAGTAGTCCGCATACAAGGAGCTGCCTTTGTGGGTATTGTTTGCAAGTCTCAACATAGCCAGAAAGAACAGCCATGTCAAAACTTGCCCCTTTGCCTGGAGACTGGCTGGTTTCTTTGAATTAGTACCTTATTCCTATTTCAGAAAAATTAAAACTATAGAAGAGGGAAAAGACACTCCATGTTACAAATTCAAATTTTTCTGAATTACAGTTCTGCTAGGAAACACTATTTTTTTTAACAAATAATGACGTTTTTCTGTCTTGAACAAATTATTCCTTACATTTTTCCATCATCAGTGCTGATGTGATGCATACTTTTCTCTCAGTAAAGCAGTAAAACAGGAGCTGGATTTTTCAACTTATCTCAAGTTTTATCAAGAGAGTGAAGACTAACCAAAATTGGAATATTATTTCAAACACCTTTCCAAATGTTCATCATAAAAATTTTAAAACCTAAAGCAAAATAAAAAAGATGTGCTACTTCATGAACACAAAACCATTCAGGGTAAGAAACATAAAAATCTCCCTCCAACTCCTGTCTTCTCACTTTCTAATAGTTATTTATCTCTAGCTATTTATACCTGACTTTGTTTTTTTCTGAAGAAAGTAACTAGCCATTTTTTTCTCAATGTCCAATCATTTTTAATGAGAAATACTTGTGTTATTAAAACATCAATAAGGTGCATAACTTGAATAGTCTCACCAATTAGGTTAGATACTATGAAAAGTTTTGTTTTTGTTTTTTAATCCTTTTCCTTTATTTTGCACATAATAGGGAGTGTATGTGTTTGTGGTGTGGATGTGCCAGAGTGTGCTTGTGGAGGAGGGAGAACCGCTTTAGAGTTCGTTCTTTCCCTCCACCATGTAAGTTTTGGGGGTTGTCAGGCTTGGCAGCAAACTCTGTTACCTGCTAAGCCATCTCAGAAGCCTGAGAAGTTTTTTTTTCCTTTTTAAAATATATTTTTTTCATGTGTATGCATCTTTGTATATGCACCATGCACATCTGAGTGACATTCAAGGCCATAACAGGGTGTGGCCTGGGTCTGGAGTTCAAAGTAGTTGTGAGGAGCCCTAGATGGGTCCTGGGAATGGAGCTCCTGCCTTCTGAAAGTATAACAAGTGCTCTTAACTCTTTAGCTGTCTTTCAGCCACTCGAGAAGAGTTTTAAAAACCGTCTATTTAATAGTGCTGGCATTTAGCTATATGATTTCCATATGTCAGTCATAAGAATGTTGCTCCCTAATGTGCTTTATGCTGGGTTATAGTCTAATATAGTGTGCCCATGTTCATACACACACACACACACACACACACACACACACACACACACACACACACACAGCACACACCCTATCCTACCACTGGTAATGAGGAGGAGGAATGCAAAGTTAACAATTGTTTATTTAAAGCTGAATTCTTCTACCTTTTCTACCACTACAGCATCTATCAATGTTAGTCCAGGGCCGTAGCCCCTTTGTGGTTTTTGCGTTAGAGCATTTACTTCTGTCTGTTGTAAATAATAAATCTCCAAACAAAGTAAGGTTCCATGTGAAAACCTGGCCTGAGATATTGGTTATTAATGCTAGTGGCCCTGACATTTTGTAGAGTAATGTTATCACAATAGCATTTGGGTGGCCCCTGTGTGATTGCTCAAGGTGGTACAGTTGTCCTGGCTGCTTCTTGTGGCCAGCTGTCACATTATACCAGTGTTGGTGACAGTACCACTTTATCAGGCTGGAAAGGTGGCCTCACATTCAATGAGGAAACACTTTATCAAACAGAATAAAAAATGAAAATAAGTTACTATCCTTGGGCTCAGATTGAATTAACATTTAGTGTTTAGAAACTCGAGCTTCTCTGGCTGTTTCTTCTGCTATACCACTGTGTACCTTCATGTAAAATACCAAACTAATTCAATAAACATTGACTGGCAACTTCCTTCATGTAATGCATTTAATGCTTAGAATGCTCTTCTTTGGTGTCCTCAAAACCCTAAACAAGATACGACATATATTAAATCACCTTTAATTGATGGAAGCAGAGAAGGACATTGTTGAATTTCTAACTAAAAAATCAAGAAGCTATACATGAGGGTGGAGCTTCAGCTCAGAGGTAAGTCATGGTTAGAATTGGATCCTGGGGAACTCTACTAAGGTAATTCCAGAAAGAGCTACCCAAGCCAGCAAAAAGAGAGGTACTTCTAGGATTTAGGTTTCCTAAGGGAGTCTGGTGAAAGGGGCAGGGCGCATGAAGGAGGTCATTGTGTAAAAATTTATATAAGGTCACAGTGCAACAAATTCCATACAAGACTAAATACTTGGGGCATTGTTCTACATGCATGAGAGGGCTTCTGAGGTTTTGTAAAAAACAAGATGATTTGACAAGACAGCTGTCTGGAGACTTCTAGTATGTTAGATTGAGGAGGGTAGTAAATAGAGAATAATGGAGTCATTGCTTTAGTTTGGAGCATGGATCAAAGGACAGTAACTGTGTTTGTGGCCTTTGAGTAGACATAGCAAGAGATGCATGGGATATGGTATAGAAATGTTGAAAACCCATTGGATACGAGGGGAAAGAGTTAAACTAGAACCCAATATTTGTATTATAAGGAAAAACTCCTTGATAGAGTAAGGGACCCTGTCTGAGCCAGATGGCATTCAAAGTGTTCATGCAAGTTAAAGAGTTTTAAAACCCACAGGAGCACTTAGCAGTGCACACTGGGGTGGTGGGCTTGAACATCTTTGAAAATATATTAGTTATTGTGATTAATCGTGAGGCAATAGCATTTTGTAGGATGTTAGGAGAAGTGTGTCCAAAAGAAGAGAGCAAAGCTCGGTGAGACATGGGGAACGAACACACACGCACGCACGCACACACACACACACACACACACACACACACACACACACACACACATGTTACATTAGAGAAATGAGACCCTGCCCGAGCCAAAAGCTAAATAACCCAAGAGGTGCGTAGATAATACAGAAAGATGTAACTAGGAGAGCACAGGAAACCTAGCCTGCAAACTGGAAGCTCTAATTCTGAGGCTGGATATCAGAGCTTCTAACATGCAGGTCTTCCTATATGTTTGAGAAGAGTTTCATGGCCTGACCTGCTACCATGGCCTAAGCCACAGACTCCTAATTTCCTAGTATAATTTACTATTCATTGCTGGCTGCTCATGTCCTTACCAGAAACTTCTCCCACAAACATACCTGCTGAATATTACCAGAGTCCTCTGGTTACTGGAAGACATAGTAATAATTTTGTCAATGGCTTTCTAAAGACAGGGAGATTTGCAAAATTCATGGTTGCCAAACACAGACTGAACTATCTGCTGCAGTCCAGGCCATTGCCATCTGAGGTGGCCGGTTATCCTACACAAAGAATATGATTTTCTCTCATCAACGAGACACCTTTTCCTGGTGGGTCAGTTGATTTTGTCCAGACTTTAAGAGGATTGATTTTTCTCTAAATGGTAAGGCCATGTATTCAAGTGTATAGTCTCACAGCATGATTTGTGAAGCCCCTAAGGACAAGAGCCTGTACTGAAATATTTTGATATCTTCATAAACCTATACACTCCTGGTTAAATGAATGAAGAAAATATTATATTAGCTAGGCCAGGAGGAAGGATAAATTCTCATTTTTACAGCCTCTTGTTTAAGAGATGGAAACATGGAAACTTTTATTCTCGTGGTAATGCCCTTGTTATTGTAACTGATATGTTAAAATATGAGTATAACTTTTTTTTCACTTATGTCTTTCATAATTTTGTATCATATGGTTAGCATTTTCATTTGCAGATGTGGACACTAAGGCTGAGAGAATGCATCTTGCTTGTTAGGGCTATTCAATATACAGTAAATGCTGTTTTCCAAGACTTGTATCCTTGTTTAATTCAAAACCAGAAAGCATCTTACATTAATAGTCCAGGCCTTATAAGGTTACTTTAGCCCTAGTTCTGGGTCCTGAACTCCGATGATAGTGGGAAAGTTCATAACTTCTTTTATTACAGTATTTTCATTTATAAAATGGGAGCACTACTTATAAAGGAGCCACAAAATTTAAGCAAGGTGTAATTATCTCATAAGATACTCACTTGAAAATTAAGATATTGTGAGTACATTTTAATAGATGTATTGGTGGATTGGGGGCTGTATTGATAATATAGTTTTGTTTCATATGAATAAAATATATTTGTGTTACCTTCAAATTTGATACTTGTGCTAAGAATAGTTTTTTTAATTAAAGAGCAGCATTATTTACTCAGATAAAACTATCTTATTTTCATACAATGCAGACTTGTAAAACTTTTAAATGATTCCATTGGTTTATTTTCGGAGGTAGATAATGTGCTTTTGGAGGTTAGAGAACAACTTTCACGAGTCAGTTATCTCCACTATATGTCCATGGAATAGAGCTCAGGCCTTCAGATTTGGTGACATGTGTCTTTACCCACTGAACATTCTCGTCACACCATTTGTTAAAATAAACTTTATTTTATTTTATGCAGATGTGTGTAGGTGGGCGGAATGTGTTGCAGCGCTTGCAAAAGCCAGAAGAGGGTGTCACATCTCCTGGAACTAGAGTTAATTAGCATTCCTGAACTGCTTGATAGAAAGATGGGTCTGAGGAAAGAGCAGCAAGCCCCTACCCACTGAGTCATCTCCACAGCCCCCCATAGTGCTTTGGCATCTTCTTAGATCTAACACAATTCAGACCACCAGGCAGGTGATAAAAATGTATTGAAACTAAGTTCCTACTGATCAACTTGGGTCTCAGAACAGACTCAGGAGCTGAGCTGTGACCCTGAACCAGAACATTGTAGATCCTTTAAGCATAACAATCACAAACATCTGTGCCAAGTTACAGTTAAATTTTTCTACCAGTAAGGATTTAGGGATAGGTGACTTCCTTAGGAACATGTCTTTAAGGTACACTTGTCCTGTTCTCCTTCTTATTCAACTGTGAATGGGTGACTTGTCTAGCATTCATGTCTCAACTTGCTAACCAGAGTATCAATTACTCAGATACATCTTTTTCTGCCAAGCAGGATGGCAGTTACCAAGGGAGGTCCTGGGAACTTAAACTTTATTTGATCTCTTTTCAAAATTGAAGTTTCACTCCAAATGACTTCAGTTTGGTTCCTTCTTACAATAGACCACCCCCTCCCCAGAACTCCCAGGGACTGAACCACCAAACAACAAGTTGTGTGGAGAACCCTGGCTCCAGCTGCATATGTAGCAGAGGATGGCATTGTCTGGCATCAATAGGAGGAGAAGCCCTTGATCCTATGAAGGTTCATTTCCCAATGTAGGGGAATGCCAGGGTGTTGAGGTGGGAGTGTATAGGTGGGAGTGAGAGCATCTTCATAGAAACAGGAGAAGGGGATAGGGGGAAGGGGAAGGAGGGGAAAGGGGATAACATTTGAAATGTAAATACATAAAATATCCAATAAAAATTAAATAAAAGTAAAAAAGTCATGGGCCCTAGGTTTAGTTCCTCATAGGGCAGAAATTAAAATGGGATACCAGAGAGTTGAGTATACTGGCTAAGAAGAGAGGCTTTGGGGGTTTGAGATGACTCATCAGAGTAAGATACTTAAGTTGAAGATTGATGACCTGGTGGTGGAAGGAGAGAAACAACCTCCTCAAGTTGTTCTCTTTACAATACTTGCCCCCCTGCTACACACAAGCACACAAAGTAATTGAGTAAACGTTAAAAAGTAAAAACAACATAGACTCTTGAATCTGACTTGGATTTATGATCTACTAAGAATTATAACACCCAGGGAATGAAACAATAGAGAAATCATCAATTCTTTTTACAAGAGAGCCTTGTAATTTTCTTTTCAAATTCACTAAGAGGAAGCTCGAGCTGTTCTCCTGGGGGAGGGGATCCAAGGAAGCAGGAAAGGCCAGCAGCTGTAGATCCCCAGTGCTGGATTCTTTCCTGCTGGATCTGTTTTAGTGATGCCTGAATTACAGAGCATGTCCTGTTACCGCCCCCTTACCTCTCAGAAGCCATAGATAGCATTTAATTACAGCATAGGTTGTGAGAGACCCTGTTGAGTCTGCCTTCCTACAGGAGCCAGACTTTCTTAAACCTTATTACAAAGGTTTCTTTTATTACAAAAGCAGGGAGAAGGAAGTAATGCAGGGGACCTTGGGGCTCTTCAGAAACAATGTAAACATGTATGCAGCTCACAAATGTGAAGGACTTATAGAAAGTGACCACCAGTCCTCTGACACCATGATGACAATACGAGCAGTTAGAGTCTTCTGGATGAAAGCCTGGGGGAAGTGCACACTTCCTCAGTCAAATCCCTGGGCTCACTGTTCCTTGATTAATTGAGACTATCAACTCTAATTAAAATACAATTTTCCAAATGTGTTTGTTCAATATCACTCTGTGCAGTGTTTTAATGGTGGATTTAAAAGATGATCAAGAACAAATAAGTTACTTAATTGTTTGAATAAACTGTTTTGCCTTCCAGCTGCCTACAGTGACTTAGTGGGAGGAGAGAGAGACAGAGAGAGAGAGAGAGAGAGAGAGAGAGAGAGAGAGAGAGAGAGAGCGCACAGCAGATCATCACTGTACAAGTTTACAAGTCAGACTGTAGGAGAACTTGAGAAAACTGGCATGCAGTAGGCAGAAATATTATTTGGATAATGCTAGGCTTTGTTTCTAGTCAGGGTTCTCTAAAGGAAAAGAGTCCATGGGATATATGCATATCCATGTATATCTATAGATATATAGATATCTGTATAGACATGTGGCAAGAAGGCTCAGTTGAATTGTGTCTCTTGAACTTACCCATGGGCATGGCTGTCTTCCATATTCTTGATGTCTAATCACTGCAGGAGGGCAGTCCACTGTGCTTGGTACAGCACCTTCACTAGGCACGGCCTGAGGCCTATAAGGAAGACATGTAAGAAGTGCTTGCTGACAGGAGCCTGATAGAGCTGTCTCCAGAGAGGCTCTGCCAGAGCCTGACCAATACAGATGTGGATGCTCCTAGCCAACCATTGGACAGAGCATGGGGAGCCCCAGTGGAGGAGTTAGGGAAGGACTGAAGGAGCTGAAGGGATTTGCAACCCCATACAAAGAACAACAATATTAAAAACCAGTACCCCCAGAATTCCCAGGGACTAAACCACCAACCAAAAATACACATGGAGGAACCTGTGATCTAGCTGTATATGTAGCAGAGGATGGCCTTATCTGGTGTCAATGGGAGGAGAGGCCATTTGTCCTGTGAAGGCTCAGGGCCTCAGTGTAGGGAGTGTTAGGGAGGCGAAGTAGGAATGGGTGGGTGGGTGGGGGAGCACCCTCATAGAAGCAGGGAGAGGGGAAATGGGATAGGGGATTTGCTGAGGGGAAACCGTGAAAAGGGATAAAATAATAATGATAATATAATAATAATAATAATAATAATAATAATAATAATAATAATAATAGAAGTATATGAAAGGAAATTTTTTTCCACAAATTTTTTTTTTGGCCAGTGTTTTATCATAGCAAAATAAAGCAAACTAGGACAGGGGTTTAACTTGGATTTAGGATAAGTGTTTAGCATGTTTCCCTCAATTACAAGCATGCATACACACACATACACAGAGGAGGGGATGGAAACATATTCTTAAATCCTTAATAGGCCTTTTAAAAAAACAATAAATTAAAATTGAATTGTTTTTAAAAATTCAGCTTATTCTTAAACAAATTTGTGTTACAACTCTACAAAGTACTACTTTTTCCCTTTAATTTATGTGTCAGAAGTACTTAATACATAAATATTAATATAAATATATAATATAAATAAATATAAATAGCAATAAGTAGTTAATACATAGATTATTGTCTTCCAGACTTGAAACCATTCCATCATGGCTTACCTTGGACTGCTCTCTTTAGTGGCCTTGCAAAGTTTGGTGACAGGGGCAGCTTTCCCAGATGAAACCATAGCCGAGTGGTCAGTGAATGTGTATAACCATCTTCGAGCCACTGGGGAAGATGAAAACATCCTCTTCTCTCCACTAAGCATTGCCCTTGCTATGGGGGTGATGGAGCTCGGGGCTCAAGGATCTACTCTGAAAGAAATCCGCCATTCAATGGGATACGAGAGCCTGAAAAGTGGTGAGTTCTTGGCTTTAATTTTCTAGAATTATTTGAATTTAACTGTGAATCCATTCATAATTGCCTTATGCCAGAGAAAATGATATTAACAAGGGATAAAAATTATCTTTTTGCAAGAATATGACTAGAATGCTTAGAATAAAAGAGTTCATTTCTGTCCCCAGCAATACCTGAGTAAATCTAAGGAAGCGTATCTTCTCAAAATCATTATTTAAATAAAACACAATATTTAAATAAATACATGCAAAAAAGAAAAAGTAATTCTATAGCTCCCCATGTAAATTATCATACAAATAAATGAAAAGGTAACTGAGATGCTTGTAGAATATCACATTTGGCTTACAATGATATTCTCATTTTTAAGTCATATTTGAGTTTTTTAAGTATTTTATTATTTTAAAAATTACATATTTTGGGAGAAAAATTCTGAAATGGAGTATGATTTCTGCTTTAATGCTTCTTTCTAGTGTACATGTAAAGTCATTAGAAAGTTAAGAAGAAAGGTACAACATACACAAACTTATGGGACACAATGAAAGCTGTGCTAAGAGGAAAACTCATAGCTCTGAGTGCCTGCAGAAAGAAACAGGAAAGACCATATGTCAGCAGCTTGACAGCACACCTAAAAGCTCTAGAACAAAAAGAAGCAAATACACCCAGGAGTAGAAGGCAGGAAATAATCAAACTCAGAGCTGAAATCAGCCAAGTAGAAACAAAAAGGACCATAGAAAGAATCAACAGAACCAAAAATTGGTTCTTTGAGAAAATCAACAAGATAGATAAACCCTTAGCCAGACTAATGAGAGGACACAGAGAGTGTGTCCAAATTAACAAAATCAGAAATGAAAAGGGAGACATAACTACAGATTCAGAGGAAATTCAAAAAATCATCAGATCTTACTATAAAAGCCTATATTCAACAAAACTTGAAAATCTGCAGGAAATGGACAATTTCCTAGACAGATTCCAGGTGCCAAAGTTAAATCAGGAACAGATAAACCAGTTAAACAACCCCATAACTCCTAAGGAAATAGAAGCAGTCATTAAAGGTCTCCCAACCAAAAAGAGCCCAGGTACAGACGGCAAAGGACACTGTGGTTAGGACAAAACGGCAACCAACAGATTGGGAAAAGATCTTTACCAATCCTACAACAGATAGAGGCCTTATATCCAAAATATACAAAGAACTCAAGAAGTTAGACCGCAGGAAGACAAAAACCCTATTAAAAAATGGGGTTCAGGAAAAAGCTACTGGTCCAAAACATACAGGAAATCCCGGACTCAATGAGAAGATCAAACCTAAAGATAATAGGTATAGAAGAGAGTGAAGACTCCCAGCTCAAAGGACCAGTAAATATCTTCAACAAAATCATAGAAGAAAACTTCCCTAACCTAAAAAAAGAGATACCCATAGGCATACAAGAAGCCTACAGAACTCCAAATAGATTGGACCAGAAAAGAAACACCTCCCGTCACATAATAGTCAAAACACCAAACAAACAAAATAAAGAAAGAATATTAAAAGCAGTAAGGGAAAAAGGTCAAGTAACATATAAAGGCAGACCTATCAGAATCACACCAGACTTCTCGCCAGAAACTATGAAGGCCAGAAGATCCTGGACAGATGTCATACAGACCCTAAGAGAACACAAATGCCAGCCCAGGTTACTGTATCCTGCAAAACTCTCAATTAACATAGATGGAGAAACCAAGATATTCCATGACAAAACCAAATTTACACAATATCTTTCTACAAATCCAGCACTACAAAGGATAATAAATGGTAAAGCCCAACATAAGGAGGCAAGCTATACCCTAGAAGAAGCAAGAAACTAATCGTCTTGGCAACAAAACAAAGAGAATGAAAGCACACAAACATAACCTCACATCCAAATATGAATATAACGGGAAGCAATAATCACTATTCCTTAATATCTCTCAACATCAATGGCCTCAACTCCCCAATAAAAAGACATAGATTAACAAACTGGATATGCAACGAGGACCCTGCATTCTGCTGCCTATAGGAACACACCTCAGAGACAAAGACAGACATTACCTCAGAGTGAAAGGCTGGAAAACAATTTTCCAAGCAAATGGTCAGAAGAAGCAAGCTGGAGTAGCCATTCTAATATCAAATAAAATCAATTTTCAACTAAAAGTCATCAAAAAAGATAAGGAAGGACACTTCGTATTCATCAAAGGAAAAATCCACCAAGATGAACTCTCAATCCTAAATATCTATGCCCCAAATACAAGGGCACCTACATATGTAAAAGAAACCTTACTAAAGCTCAAAACACACATTGCACCTCACACAATAATAGTGGGAGATTTCAACACCCCACTCTCATCAATGGACAGATCATGGAAACAGAAATTAAACAGTGATGTCGACAGACTAAGAGAAGTCATGAACCAAATGGACTTAAAGGATATTTATAGAACATTCTATCCTAAAGCAAAAGGATATACCTTCTTCTCAGCTCCTCATGGTACTTTCTCCAAAATTGACCATATAATTGGTCAAAAAAACGGGCCTCAACAGATACAGAAAGATAGAAATAATCCCATGCGTGCTATCGGACCACCACGGCCTAAAACTGGTCTTCAATAAAAATAAGGAAAGAATGCCCACATATACGTAGATCTCTCCTGAGAGACACAGCAAACAATTGAACTGAGAACGGGACCCCCGTTGAAGGAATCAGAGAAAGGACTGGAAGAGCTTGAAGGGGCTCGAGACCCCCATATGAACAACAATGCCAAGCAACCAGAGCTTCCAGGGACTAAGCCACTACCTAAAGACTATACATGGACTGACCCTGGACTCTGACCCCATAGGTAGCAATGAATATCCTAGTAAGATCACCAGTGGAAGGGGAAGCCCTTGGTCCTGCTAAGACTGAACCCCCAGTGAATGTGATTGTTGGGGGGAGGGCGACAATTGGGGGGGATGGGGAGGGGAACAACCATAAAGAAGGGGAGGGGGAGGGACTAGGGGGATGTTTGCCCGGAAACCAGGAAAGGGAATAACATTCGAAATGTAAATAAGAAATACTCAAGTTATTAAAATAAATAAATAAATAAAAGAATTCTAGATAATTTTAGGTAAAATTTTATTGGTAACACTGCTTACTCCCCTGCCTGCCACCCTGCACACAGAGAAAAAGACCAATTGAGTGCAATTAAGCCAAGTACATTGAAAGAAAAGATCTTAAATTTGTTTCTTCTTTGTAGACTTTATCAAAGTAACAATAAAAGACAAAGCTTATCTCAGGATTTAGGGTCAGCCTCCCTAGCATGTGAGGTGCCAGGCTTGATCTCTGGCTCTGCAAACTAACAGAAAAGAGCAAAGGGCATGGCTTGATAAAGTGGACCAAGTTAATTTGAGCACTTAGAAATAGCATGGGCAGATTCTTGCCATGTCTCTGTGAGGAGCAAACCTGCTGCTTTTCCCTCCTCCCTGTTCTCCACTGTGTGTGTGGTAATGATCTTTCACTGTGTCTGTTCCGTTGATGAACTTGTTTTTGTCATCTTGTAGGTGAAGAATTTTCTTTCCTGAGGGATTTTTCTAGCATGGTCTCTGCTGAAGAAGGCCAATATGTGATGAAAATTGCCAATTCACTCTTTGTGCAAAACGGATTTCATATCAATGAGGAATTCTTGCAAATGATGAAAATGTACTTTAATGCAGAAGTCAATCATGTGGACTTCAGTGAAAATGTGGCGGTGGCCAACTACATCAATAAGTGGGTGGAGAATTATACAAACAGTATGTTCTTTCTTTATCCATTTAGCTCAGGTTAAACCGTCTTTTACTTTGGGATGTCTATGTGTCCTCACTTCTATGAAATAGGTTAAATCTGTGGCCATGCGTAGAACATTAGCTCTGATGATCTCCCATCTGTGCTGTCTGGTTGGTTTGAGAAATAAAAATTAAAGTTTGAAGATGTATTTTGGTTTTACAGCCACAAAATGGAGTAGATAATTTTAAAAATGAACAGTATTCACTCTAAAGAGTGCTCCATTGTAGCCCAAACCAGTACAGAGGAAAGGTAAATTACACATAATTTTCATTTTATTTCTAATTTATGTTATTTCTTTATGATTTATTTCTATTTTTTGTAGGCAACAGTGTATGTGTGCATACTTATGGAGGCCAAAGGAGGGTCTCAGATTCCCCAGACTATGAGTCCGTGGGTGCTGGGAACCAATCCTGGGCCGTGTATAAGAGAAGTAAACGCTCTTAATTGCCAAGACATCTCTCCAGAATTCTAGGTGGTTAAAATTTCAATTAGCTAGGAAGATAATGAAAGTAATAATCTAAAAGTGAGACAAATTTAAAGTAGTTTAATGGAAGAGAAGATGGGAGAAAAGTAGTGTAGGGGAATATTTGGATAATTTGTACAATAAACAGTATATATGAAATAAGAAAACATTAAAGCAAATGAGTTAAAATTAATATTTTAGATAGTTTAGTATTGCTCTTCATTACATGAAATTCTAATGTCAAAATTCTCCAAATAGTTTTATTCTAAAATCTTATGTTAGAACAAAGAAAATCCTGTCAGATACCCTAAATCCTACAATTTACACAGCTTCGAAATATTGCTTAAGAAGAGAGATGGTTGACCAAATGACAAAACATTAAATAAACTTGATCTTACCCTTTTCAAATATGATATTAATTTGTCATGTAAGGAGACATTTTAACATTATTAAGCATTCAAAAGGTAACTAATTTTAATAATTGCATTATTAAAATATGCTAACTTTCAAATTCTTTTGGATAGTCTTAGCTAATAACAGGAACCTTCTATCTTTCAAGTTAGACTTGAAGATTTCAAATGATATAAAATATTTTATCATGACTTAAGTTTTTCTTACATCTGTTTGCACCTTATCAAAACAGTAGGAGGATTATCAATATTGAAGGGGGTGAGGTTTGAGCTGAGTGACACTTATGTTTCTTATTTTAGAATAAAAATTGAGGGCTGGAGAGTTGGCTCAGCAGTTAAAAGCCCTTGATGCTTTTCCAGAGGACCTGAGTTCACAGCAACCAGCTTGTCTCACATCCACCCATAGTTCCAGTTCCAGGGGATATGATGATACCCTCTTCTGACTCCTAGGGGCACTAGTCTCACATGTGATACACAGGCCTACATCCAGGAAAACATCTATACACACAGAATAAAAATAAGCTAATCTTTAAAAAACAAACTTTGAAACATCATTTTGCTTTGACTGTATTCCTAATTTTATATAAATAACCCAGTTTGACAAGGAAGGCCAAGATGTTTTTAGACGTGGGTCAGTAACTTTTGTGTCTGGATGCTTCTAGATACAGTCTTGTTTTAGATGTCTTTATTGCTACTGACGTAACTATGTGTGTTTATGTCTAGCACTTTTCATTTAGGAGTAAGATGGTTCTATTTATATTATGTATTCATCTTACATCCTTAGGGAGCGTGCTATGAGAAGGTGATATTGATAATTCTTTTATTAGCCTTTCCACTTTCCAATTTAATGTGAATTTTCATGTATTTCACCTACAAAGGTCTATTGAAAGATCTGGTGTCCCCGGGGGATTTTGACGCTGTCACCCATCTGGCCCTTATCAATGCTGTATATTTCAAAGGGAACTGGAAGTCTCAGTTTAGACCTGAAAATACCAGAACTTTCTCCTTCACAAAAGATGATGAAAGTGAAGTACAGATTCCAATGATGTATCAACAAGGAGAATTTTATTACGGTAAGACATTTGGTCTTTTTAAATTCTTGTTGAATATCAACAAATCCTTTAGAAATGTGAAATATTTCTTGCTCCAGTTCCTTATGGATATAATTTGGGCTATAGTTCAGTTTGCTTGGCTGCATTTCCAAAGGCTTGCCATTAGATCATGACGAATATTATAGGTATTGACAGTTTTCCAACAGACTTCTTTAATTTATAAATTTCATTACACCTTCCAAGTGGCTTTACTCATCTAAAATTATCTGATACTGGGTTGGCAAAATGTGTCCATGGGTAAAGCATTTGAAATGCAAGCATGGGGACCTGCATTTGGATCCTCAGAACCCAAACCAAGCTACACCTTATATTGCGCATCCACAATCTTCTGTGTACTTTGACAAGGGAAAAAGACACAGGAGGCTCCCTGGAAACACATGGTACAGGTAGTCTGCCATACAGACTAGTAAAACAATTCGAGACCTTGTATCAAATAAGGAAGGTAAGTATGTCCACATACTCCAAGGCATGTCTGTACACACACACACACACACACACACACACACACACACACACACACACACACACTTATACATTGGCTTTGGGATGAGCTTTCACTGTCTGGTCCCCCTATTACAAATTTTTCTTTCAAACAATGTGCCTATTTGTGAACTTCTGAAACATGACACACATGAGAGGGGACAGTTGAAGTAAGTTGGTTTTCTTCTTCTACCAAATGTGTCCAGAGGACAATAATTAGATCATTTGACTTGGCACCAAGGCCATCTGCCTTTGCCCACTTTATTATATTCCCAGGCCTTTGGAAACTTTTTCGTTAAAATTTAAATATTAGAGTCCAGAAGAGAGTTCAACAGTTAAAATCACGTCCTGCTATTGTAGAGGTTCACCCTCATTTGACAACTCAAAACTGCCCGAGGCCAGTTCCACGGATCAGTTGCCTCCTGCTGATTTTCATAAGCACCTGTACACATGCAGGTCACTTACACACAACCAGGGCCATATGCATAAACATAAAAACTTTAAAACGAAACTTAAAACACTTTAAATCTCTCAGATTTGTGGGGTTTCTTTGTTTGTTTGCATTTGTTTGTTTTGCTTTTTTTGTTGTTGTTGTTGTTGTTGTTGTTGTTGTTGTTGTTGTTTGAACTGTACTTCATGACACAAGTCATTGTCCTTGACATTATTTTTGTTGAACTTCTGTGGACTCTTCAGAAGTTCAAGGTATTATTTCCTCTTGAATTATAGTAATGAGTTAAGTCATTAGCAGAAATGTGCATGTTACTGAATTGTGTTAGAACTAACAGTTCTAACTAATAGTCAAAATAGGAAAGAAAATATCTATTTATATGAAAACCAAGATTGTGCTTATCTAAGAGACTTTTTTTTTAATGGGGTAAGCTGGAAGCCAGCTTTTTTTTTTTTTTTTTTTCTTTTTTTCGGAGCTGGGGACCGAACCCAGGGCCTTGCGCTTGCTAGGCAAGCGCTCTACCACTGAGCTAAATCCCCGACCCGAGACTTTTTTTTTAATTGGATATTTTTGATTTACATTTCTAAACCCTTTCCTGGTTTCCCATCCATAAAACCCCTACCCATTCCTCCGTCCCCTTCTTCTATGAGGGTGTTCCCCCTCCCCAACCAACCACCTCTTCCCACCTCCTGCCCTGACATTCTCCTACACTGGGGTGGTTCAGCCTTAACAGGACCAAGGGTTTCTCCTCCCATTGGTGCCCAACGAGGCCATCCTCTGCTACATATGCAACTGGAGCCATGCGTCTGTCCATGTGTACTCTTTGGATGGTGGTTTAGTCCCTAGGAGCTCTGCTTGGTTGGTATCATTCTCATGGGGCTTTAAGCCCCTTCAGCTCTTTCAATCCTTTCTCTAACTTCTCTAATGGTGACCCCGTTCTCAGTTCAGTGGTTTGCTGCTAGCAGTCAACTCTATTTGTCATGCTCTGGCAGAACCTCTCAGGAGACAGCTGTATTAGGTTCCTGTCAACATGAACTTCTTGGCATCAGCAATATTGTCTGGGTTTGGTGGCTGTATGTATATGTGCTGGATCCCCAGGTGGGGAAGGCTCTGAATGCATTCATTACATAAATAATTGTTCTTAGTTTGGATATTAGAGAAAATTTAAAGTAACGACTAAAGGCTGTGTTCTAAAGAATCTGTGTGTGTGTTTGTGTATATATGCACACATGCATGAGAAATTCTGCTAAATTTATGCAACACACAGTAAGTTACTGCACTTACCTAACTGCTGATTGTGAGAGTTATTTTATTGCAAATATACTTGGTATGCAGTGCGTAATGCTTAGATTTTGTTTTAGTTGGCAATGTCAGCCTTGAATCTTGCAATTGTGGTGACAGTGAGCTGCTTTATTGCATACTGTCTTCTTAAAAACCAAGAGAATGCAGGTAAATGTTCATGTTGAGTACCCTTAACATGAAGCCAGGGATTTATTTTAGAACCAGCATTTTCACTGTGCTAAATTGAACTATCTTATTTAAAAATAAAAACCAGCCTAGAGAATAGAAAAACATGAGATAATTCTGGGAATTCAAATTAAATACATTTTTTTGGAGGTGAGGATTAATTTACTTTCAAGGCCTATTTTCAAATAAATCTCTTTGCTTTGGATGTCCAAATGTTTTACTTTTTAATATATTATGTTCTTTTCTTTTAAAAAATAATTAATTACATGTAATATTGCTTTTCTTGCATGCATGTATATAGAACACTTGTACTGGTCATGGAGATAGCCAGGAAAAAGCCATGTATATCCTGGACATGAAGTTACATATGGATGTGAGTTACTGTATGAGTGCTGGGAACTGAACCTAGGTCCTCTGTAAGAGTCTTAACTACTGAGTATTTCTCCAGAACCCAACGTTCTTTCTAATGAAGACTTTAACAACTGCAATCATTTTCAGAATATTTTATATTCTTTTATTTCGTTTTTATAGGGGAATTTAGTGATGGATCCAATGAGGCTGGTGGCATCTACCAAGTCCTTGAGATACCTTATGAGGGAGACGAGATCAGCATGATGCTGGTACTGTCCAGACAGGAAGTCCCACTGGCCACACTGGAGCCTCTGCTCAAACCACAGCTGATCGAAGAATGGGCAAACTCCGTGAAGAAACAAAAGGTGGAAGTCTACTTGCCCAGGTAAGAGGTCCTGTGTGGCCCTTGGCATAGCACACTGCTGTGGTCCAGAAAATCGCTTGCAAATGCTTTTGAATTTTAAGTGTTCTCTTTTCTCCTCCTCCCAATTCTCTCACTTTTCTTCCTTTCTTTCCCTTTTTCATTTCCTTTTTCATTTCCCCTTCCCCCTTCCCCCTTTCCTCCACAATCTCTTCTTCCCCATCTCCTCCATCTTCTCTTTCTTCCTTTGCTTTCTCCTCCTCTTTAATATTCATTAATACAGACATGACTCTACCCAGATTTGTCCATCTCTTTGATTTGTTCAGCACTAAATGCTGTATATTGATGAAGTTGATTATAGCTAGGAAGAAAACCTCTGCATTATTGGAAGCACTTGCAAACAAGACATGCTACTAGGTACTGACGTATACTCATGTGTACACAAGAACAAATGTACTCAAAATCCTCCGTGTGGCAAAAGAGTAAGATATATGCATGGCTTTACTACTGTGACACACACACACACACACACACACACACAATATATATCATATATATGTAATATGTATAGCTATACCTTGCTTAATCTTCTTATAAAAACCACAGCAATCATAACTGAAATAGTTCAGGCATCCAAGATATTTACCATGCAGTACTTTCTATGATGTTTCCTTTGCATAGAAAGGTTCTAGTCCATTCTCAAGAAATAGTCAGTTAATGTCTAAAAATGATAGCAATTTGTTAAAATATAAAAATTTATTTTATATACTTCTTTTATGAAGTAGGATATTTTAAACTAAGGTTTAATCATAAATATTAATAATTGAATATAAAATATTATCTAAGGCATAAAGTTATAAACAATGAAACTCATGTTTAAACTTATCCAGTGATTTTTTTATCATGAATTTAAATGTTTTTCAAATTGGAAATTTATAAATAATACAACAAATTCAATACAGTGTTAATGATTCTATTATTAAATTCCACAAGCTCAATGTAGTGTTTCCATAAGCTCTATGAAGATATAAAGTCACTTAGGGGTATTTTAGCAGAATTCTAAATGAATGCTTAAGAAATATTACATATTCTGACTCATCCGCATTTACTAGAAAATGGGTCCTCTAGGTTATAGCCACTGAGAAATAGAATATGGCAGCAGGAGAAAATTAAAATTTCATCTTCTAAGAGTTATTCTTCAATTATAAAACAGTTTAGCTCACTTGCTCTTCCTAATGCCTGTTACTAAATTAGGCTCAGCTAATTACCACGCGTCCATTCCTTCAGGAGTTTTATAAACTTCCCCTCTCTATGGATGATGCTCAGATTAGAAGCATAACTAGCTCCATAAGATAAATTTGGTTTTTCTTTTGTAACAGAGTGACTTGTTGAAACAAGTCTATGTTCCAAGAATCCATGACAAAGTTCCTCCACCTTTTGTAGAATTAGCAGCCACTGAGCATTTGATGAAGTGGTGGTGGCTTCTGAGCCCCTATGTGAGCAAAGGTAAAAATGCTTCTAACAGCTAGATTCTAGGCTTGCTCAAGGATCAGCTCTAAATGGTTTCTGTTTTCATGTGCAGATATTATTCTATAAGTGTAGGCCTCACTTTCATAACTATGTTTTTGTCCTACCCGACAGGTACTTTTAGTTTCATTCGTACTAGAGTTTATATGGACAGTATGATACACCAACCATCCTTAAGGCTGGAGAGAGGAAGGTTGAGGCAGTGGCTTACTTGACAGAGTGCTTGCTTAGCATTCCTGAAGCTCTGGGATCTACTCCTAGCACTGCATAAGCTGGGCACGGTGGCACACACTTTTCAACCCAGAATTTCATAGGTGGAGATGGGATTAGAAGTTCAAGGTCGTCTTCCAATACATATTAAGTTTGAAGCCAGAGATCTATAGGGAATTTGGAAAACTGGAGACAGAAGAACTCAGCTTCTAGCCTCATTTCTCCACCTTTAATTTAGAGCAAGTGGCTTAGGTTGTTTTTATACTTCAATTTTTTTATGTAACCTAAGGTTGTATGACATCATGATAAAAAACAGGACAGAAATATAAAATGTTTGAGGGGGTGATTTCTAATAGTGTGTACTAAGAGAAGAGAGGTAATGTTGGAACTCTACCTATTTTCAGTTGCTTGTAAGGGAAAAAAAAGACAGGAACAGACAACTGAGGACTTTTGACAGTTTTTTATTAACATTGAACAAAAACCATAGAAAAAGCTACATATTAGCTGCTTTTGCATTGAGATGGGCTTTTGTCTTCAGGATATTTCAAACATTTAAATAAATTAAATCTGAACACTTCTTTTTTTTACAACAAATGTTCATATTAGGGTATAAACAACCAACAGAAGTCTAATTTAAAGTAAAATTATAGTAAATTTCAGTATTTGGATTAGTGTGTTTGATATATAGAGACTTGCCTCTTGGTTTTTTTTTTGGAAACATTAACCTGCCAAGCTTACTGTTTCCCAGCAATTCCTCTTCATATCTGGGCATTATTTCAATAGTTATTTCCTTCTAGATCTTACAGTGTCAGAAGTTATGCTAAAATCATAGGTGGTTTTACTTGTCTTGTTACATAGACTGGTGCCTAAAAATTTATATCCAGCATTATATACACAGCAGAAGGCAGCATCAGAAAAAGAAAAACATTTCTTACTCACATATTCTTGTGTTTTGTCTTTAAAGTATTAAACATGTTTTCATTTATTAAATTATAAAGTGCAAATATGTTGAATCCATATCTCTTACTACAATGACTGGTGATATGATTCATTGGTTTAGGGAAAGATTTGTATATTAACCAAAGAAATAATTTATATAAAGATAAGAGTCAATTCACGGCTACAATAATTAATGTTTTATTTCTTTTTACAAAGTTGTGCTTAGTTATTGAAATCCTTTGAAAATAAAAATTTATTGGTAAAAACTTACACTATTGAACACATAATATTTACCTAATTTCTATTGATAAGTATTCTTTGAGATGATATCATGAAAACATGCTTATTTGTGTGACAGAGTTAAGTATAATCACAATGATGTTGTTTTTTAACAGTAAAAGGTTGCATGGATTTGAAAGGCTTATTTTATTAAGATGGACACTTGTTTTACCCTGTCCATGGTGGTAGGGGATGGAGAAGCATTACCAATAGACCGGATTGGAGGATGGAGACTAAGTAAATTTGCAGCTTATCCCTTACTGGCTTGAAAAATCATGAATACTACTTAATACATCACAATATTTTGAAAATTACAAATTCAAAGTGTTGTAAAAATATAAAAAGTAAAAAAAAAGTATCTTCTTTTACCCCGCTAGTCCGGCACCTCAGTGGCGCAAGATTTCTGCTAGATTTCTTGGTGGAACCACATCCCAACTCCTTGGCGGCCCAGTGTCTCCTGCCACCACACACTTTCCTACACTCAAACTACCACATAAAAGAACACACAACACAATAACCTTTAACCCAATTGATAAGATATAATTGCCCACTTAAACATAAAAAGCCCGGTACCATCCATCCCTTAGGAACATTAATAACAACACAGAGCAGAATCTTTTTTTTTTTATTAACTTGAGTATTTCTTATATACATTTCGAGTGTTATTCCCTTTCCCGGTATCCGGGCAAACATCCCCCTCCCCGATCACCTTCCTTATGGGTGTTCCCCTCCCAACCCTCCCCCCATTGCCGCCCTCCCCCCACCAGTCTAGTTCACTGGGGGTTCAGTCTTAGCAGGACCCAGGGCTTCCCCTTCCACTGGTGCTCTTACTAAGATATTCATTGCTACCTATGGGGTCAGAGTCCAGGGTCAGTCCATGTATAGTCTTTAGGTAGTGGCTTAGTCCCTGGAAGCTCTGGTTGCTTGGCATTGTTGTACATATGGAGTCTCGAGCCCCTTCAAGCTCTTCCAGTTCTTTCTCTGATTCCTTCAACGGGGGTCCTATTCTCAGTTCAGTGGTTTGCTGCTGGCATTCGCCTCTGTGTTTGCTGTATTCTGGCTGTGTCTCTCAGGAGCGATCTACATCCGGCTCCTGTCGGTCTGCACTTCTTTGCTTCATCCATCTTGTCTAATTGGGTGGCTGTATATGTATGGGCCACAAGTGGGGCAGGCTCTGAATGGGTGTTCCTTCAGTCTCTGTTTTAATCTTTGCCCACAGAGCAGAATCTTAACATCACCTGCCATGGCTTCTCACCCTCTCCCCTCTCCTGTCTCTTCCTTTCTCCTCTAGTCTCCTCCTCTTCCTTCAAACTTCTCTCCCGCCCATCCTTCCTTCTCCTCCAATGACAGGCCTCCTTCTATCCTGTTCCTGCCCCTCACCTGTACTTTACAAATTCAATGGGGAGGTGGTTCTGGTGAAGTCACCTGATTCCTGAGTAGTGAGTAGGCAGCTGTCCTTGGGGCAGTGGAATTAGCATCAAAATACAGATAACTCCAGGGCAAACCACAATATCAAAGATTTTTTGTATTTAGAGAGGGGGGGAGGTATCAGGCTTGGCAAGTGCCTATACCCACTGAGCCACCTCACCAGTCCCCGTTTATGAGTTTTACATAGGACTTAATGATACCTAACCTCAACATTCCTTTGAAATCTCACGTATTTTAGTTGTGTGTTCATAGCAAATATTTTTCTACTGATGAATTTATTTTTTTAAATACGTCTTTATTTTATTTTTATGTATGCAAATACACTGTTGCTGCCTTCAGACACACCAGAAGAGGGCATCAGATCCCATTACAGATGGTTGTGAGCCACCATGTAGTTGCTGGGATTTGAACTCAGGGCCTCTGGAAGAGCAGTCAGTGCTCTTAACCTTTGAGCCATCTCTCCAGTCCTCTATTGATGAATTTAAATTCTATCATGTTTTCGTACTTTCTTTGATCACTCCTCCTTTTATTTTGAAACAATACATTTATAATATATTCTGATGGTGCTTTCCCCTCCCCCAATTCTTCCCAGAATCTCCTCATCCCTCCACCCACACCACTCCACTTCCGTTTTCTCTAAAAATCAAACAAAGCCAAGAACCTCCCATTTCTTTCTCTCTCACCTCCCCCCAGAAACCAGAGAAATTAAAATATATAAACCAGAGACTAATAAGATAGAAAACCTTTAAGCAAAAGAAGATGAGACAAAAATTCTATAAAGAATACCATCGAGTTCAAGTTTCCTTAGTGTTGACCATGACCTGCATCCAGATGGCGTTTCACAGCTGAGAGGGAGAATAGACCCAGGTTCCCACCCCTAACCAACAAGCTATCCCTGTAATTGGTACCCACTTGCAAAAGAAGAACTAGTCTTTTCCAGTTGTGACTCCCTGTTTTATAAACCTAATCACAGACTTCTTTCAGTCAAAAGCCAATTTTAGCATAATTTATGCACTATAAAATACATTTTATCATCAACATGTTAAACATTTATCCCTGTTCCAGGTAAGACGCTGCTGTATCTAAATATTTTCTTACCATATCTTCTCCAAGGTTCACCGTGGAACAGGAAATTGATTTAAAAGACATCTTGAAAGCCCTTGGGGTCACTGAAATTTTCATCAAAGATGCAAATTTGACTGCCATGTCAGGTAAGTAATAAATATTAATTAAAATGTTATTCATAAAAGCTCTTCAAAATAATGATGGTCTGTCAATCATGTCTCATGAATTTTTTATATATTATCAAATAAATGATGCAAAAGGCATATTTACTTATACAAGCTGTAGATATAGCTATATTCATATATCTGGCACGGGCCATTTTAGTAGATTGCTTTCCAGAGCACTTTGTTTATACATCTTCATATTCTCCATCTTGTCTGATACAAAATCTTATAAACTAGATAATCAATGAATGTGCTAATCAAATAAATATATCTTACTAGAATAAGTTATATAGGAAAGATGAATTAATACCTATTGTTGTGAGAAACAGACCAAAGATTCTTTTAAACAGAAGAAAAAAAATACTCAATGAGATGTAAAACTTTTCCTAAGTCTTCAGTAAAAAATGATGTTTCTAAAAAGTAAGGGAGGATGGGATAGAGGGCTTCCGGGGGAAACCAGGAGAGGGGATAACATTTGAAATGTAAATAAATAAAATATCCAGTAAAAATAGTAATTCTTAAGTATACTAGAAAAAAATATCTTTTTAAACTATTGGAGAATGAAGCTAAAATGTTGCTGACATTAAAGCATTTATGATCATTCAATAACTTTGGATATAGTTTTAACTGATTAACATAAAGTTTCCATTGATAAAGAAAACAATAAGCTTAAGTCTAAATAAATAAGTTTATATAATTACAATTTTCTAATTTTTGTTACAATAAAATATAAAATCCAGTTTTTTGATAAGGGAAGGCAAATATATATTAAGATGAAAGAAAATAACCTTGTAAGGCCTCTTTACAGTCAATGTAGTTAAACCGAGTACTTCAACTAGTGGGAGGTTGTGGGATCCTCCTCATCCATTCCTGTGCTAAAAAAATAAGTTTACTCTCCTAAATAAGCCATCTGCATGCGATCACAGCACTATGCCTCTGCTGAATTCTGGAAATATATCCTCTGTTTCAGAAATTGCTTACATAGTTAAATGTGTGAATGCCTATTCTCATGTACTGTTTGGAGTGGGGAAAGACAGAGAGCAGCAGAGGGGGTGGGGAATCATAGAATCATAGGGTTAAAAAAATCCTAACACTTACCATCCAAGAATTACAGTAGCAAGGGCTTTCTTTAAGCCTTTTCTTAGAGCCTCTAAGAGTGAGCTCATATATTTCTGATGTATTTGGCAATGTAACTTCTACTTCTCTTCAGGGAGCTTGACACCCTGAGCACCAACAGATATTCTCTAAGAGCATACTGTATAGTTGACTATCTATACAGTGTAGATATATGTCTACACAAGATAGATCTATTTTCCGTTAGTGAATGTCATCAGGGTTCATGTCCCCATTCCCAGAGCTGTAACCATCTCTATGGCATAGTTAGGAGGGCCAGAGTAGTGAGTGGAGATTTGAACAATCAGATGGTATCTTTGTACCTGAGTCAGAAATATATTCATAGCTGAAGCAAAGCATAAAATCTTAATGCTGTCTTCCTTATAAATTTAGAACATTTATCTTACCCTACTGGCTGAGTTCCCACTGGATAATTACATTCTGCTTTCTTTACAGTGATTCCTCACTGTCTCCCAAGCATCCAGGCAGATATATTATCCAAATATAACACCTGCTACCATTGAGAGGTTAGGTCTACTTAGGCAAGTCAATCGCTGTGGTCAGTGTGACTTATAATTTTAGACATATTTAGGTTTCTAAGGTAATATCTTATTGTTTTTACTATGACAGAGATATAAACCATAAATGTTTGTTATGATGGCTTGTGGATTTAGAATAAAACTAAAATCTTCCAGAGAGTTTTTAGTCATCTGTAAGCAAAGTGTCTAATCATTTGATCAGACTTACTAGAAAGAGTTAGAGCACAGTGTTTGCTGAGACTATAATGGGTTGAAGGAAGAAGCCATCCAGGGGTTAGGGTGCATTTTACACTACAGTTCTTGGGAAGTCAGTTATTAAACCAGACCACACTAGTCATCTTGAATACCACCCTGTTCAGGCTTTGGGTTGTTTAAATGCCTCTAAAGTAAACCTCTCACAATCCCCAGTGAGAATTCTTTGATTGCTGAATGAGCAGTTCAATAAAACAGTAGTGTGCCAGCACCCCAATTACTCTTCCTTTCTCCCTCTCTCTTTTCCATTACCCTTCCTCCCTTTCTCCTCCCTCTTCCTTTCTCTCTCTCTCCTTCATTAATCAACAAACCATTCATTTGTTTCCCTCTGCCTCTTCTAATTTCAGTGGAGTTTCTTAGCCTTGTCTATTTGAGTACCACATGCTCCTTTCTACGTAGTTCAAATCCTTTTTAGGTGACTAATTTTTCATCTCTCCAAATAACAGGAACACTTTGATGGGTAGGGATTCTTTACTACTACTGCTACTACTATTACTACTACCACTACTACTACTACTACTACTACTACTACTACTACTACTACTACTACTTATTCTTATATAAGGGTTGAAACCTACATGAAATATATGAGATATTTTTCTATCAATTTAATTACTCACTTTAATTCCAATTGCTGCCCCCCTTTACATTCTCTCACCAATCCCCATCCTCTTCTCTGAGAAGGTGGTGGATTCCTTCTTTTCAGGGCTAGGTGTATCATATCCCACTGAGGCCAGACAAGGCTGTCCAGTTAGGGGAAAAGGGACCACAAGCAGGTAACTGATTTAAGGCAGCTTCCCTCCAGTTATTGGAAGACTTACATGAAGTCAGAACTGCATGTCTGCTACACATGTGCCACAGTCCTAGTTCCATCCTGTGTATGCTCTTTTTCGAAGGTGGTTTAGTCTCTGAGAGCCCTCAAAGGTTCAGATTGTTGACTCTGTTGGCTTTCCTGTGGATGTTCTCTCCATTCTGGGGCCCTCAATCATTCCCCCAACTCTTTCATAAGTTTCTCTGAGGTCTGTCTAATGTTTGACTGTGTGTCTTTGCATCTGTTTCAGTCAGCTGCTAGGTGAAGTCTCTCAGAAAACAGTTATGCTAGACTCCTGTCTGCAAGCACACAGAGTACCATTACCAATGTCAGGGATTGGTGCTTGTCCATGGGATGGCTCTCAAGTTAGGGTGGTTATTGGGTGGACAGTCTCTGCTACATCTTTGTTCCTGTACTTCTTGTAGACGAAATGAATTTGGGGGCAATGTTTTGTGGGTAGGTTGTGTCCTTATCCCTTAACTTGGGGTCCTGCATGGCAACAGGAAATGGGTACTTCAGGTTCTGTATTCACACTGCTAGGAGTCTTAGGTAAAGTCACCTCCATAGACTCATGGTGCCCCCCCCCCCAACTCAAGTCTCTAGCAGGTCTTAGTGAAGCCCCTACCTCCCCAACTCCCACCAACTAGATTCCTATTCACTCTCCTGGCCCTCTGGTCTTCTCTCCTGTCTCTGTCCACACTTGATATTGAACACCCCCAGTCCCCTCCCCATAACCTCATCCACCCAGTTCCCTCCCTCCATCTGCCTCCTATGATTATTTTATTCCTTCTAAGTAAAATTCAAGCATCGTTGCTTGGGCTTCCCTTCTTGTTTAGCTTCTTTGGGTTTATGGATTGCAGCATGGGTATCCTGTCCTTATTGCTAATATCTACCTGTAAGAAGTACATCCTTATGTACATCCTTATTGGTCTGGGCTGCCTCACTTAGGATTATATTCTCAAGGCCCATATATTTGCCTGAAAAATTCATGATATCCTTGGTTTTAATAGCTGGGTAGTATTCTATTGTGTAAATGAGCTACATTTTCTGTATTCATTCTTTGGTTGAGGGACATCTGAGTTGTTTCCAGGTTCTGGCTATTACAAAAAAAGCTGCTGTAAACATATGGAGCATGTGTCCTTGTGGTATGGTGTAGCATCTTTTAGGTATGGCCAGGAATGATATGGCTGGGTGTTCAGATTGAACTATTCCAAATTTTCTAAAAAACAAAAACAGAAAAAACAAAACAAAACAAAACAAAAACAACAACAATAAAAAAAACCCACCAGATTGATTTCCCAGTGGTTGTACAAATTTTCCATCCCACCAGCAATGAAAGAGAGTTCCCTTGGCTGCACGTCTTCCACAGCATGTGCTCTCACTTGAGTTTTGACCATAGGCATTCTGGGTAATGTAAGATGATATACGATGGTGCTATGGTCATTTGATTTGCATTTTCCTGATGGCTAAGGATGCTCAGAAATTCTTTACGTACTTCTCAGCCATTCGAGATTCCTCCGTTCAAAATTCCCTGTTCACCTGTGTCGCCCATTTTAAATTGGAGTATTTGGTTTGTTGATGTTTAAATTCTTAAATTCTTTGTGTATTTTGGTTATTAGCCCTCTTTAAGATATAGGGTTTGTAAAGTTCTTTTCCCAATCTGTAGGGTATTGTTTATCCAATTGACAGCGTCTTTGGCCTTACAGAAGCTTTTCAGTTTCATGAGGTTCCATTTGTCAATTGTTGACCTTAAGGGCTGAGCCACTGATGTTCACATGTGCTAAATGAATTCAAGGCTATCTGACTTTCATTTTTGTTAGATTTAGTGTATCCAGTTTGATGTTGGGGTCATAGGTTCATTTAAACTTGAGTTTTGTGCAGGGTGATAAATATTGGCTCTTATTGCATTCTTCTACATGTAGACATCCACTTACCATTTGTTGAAGAAGCTTTCTTTTGTTCACTGTATGGTTTGGCTTCTTGATCAAAACTCAAGTATCAGTAGGTAGAGACTATATAATTCTTTCTGACCTCTACAAGGACTCAGTAAGAATATTTGCATGTGGTTAGTTAATACTTGCTACTTTCCTAAGATCTATGGGGTTCTTCATGATGTGTAATATGGATGAAATTTCATGCTGTAGCTCTTATTTTCATAAAACAGATGCTGGTGATGCAAACATATAAGAAAAGTACCATATTATAAATTTAAGTAAACCTTACCTGATCCAGAGAAATATGCAGGAAAGGGTTGTAAAACTTTTATTTGTTTATTTTTATTTGTAAGGGTGTATAACTTGAAAGTATATTTGTGTACCACATGGGCGCAGTGCCCACCAAGGCCATAAGAAAGTAGCAGGTCGTCTAGGGCTAGAGTTATAAAGTTGTTACCTGCCATGTTGCTGTTAGGAATCAAATCTGGGTACTTTGGAAAGTAGCTAGTGCTCCTAGCCCCTGAGCCATGTCTCTAGCTCCAAAGCTTGGAAGGCTTGTGGAAGAAAGACATAGCAGCCTAATTTAACATAAGATTGAGAAAAATGTTTGTCAAAACACAAGTTCTCAAAAAGTCAAGTATCTTTTCCACATCAATCACAGAGAAGAGTCAGCAATAGCTCAAGAGCTTCTTGTCCATCACAGTAGGAAACAATCCTAGTTTAAATATGACTAACCACCCAATCCTAAATGTCATCAGTGACCAGAGTGTGGGAAATCATGGATTAGAGAGAGCATAATGGGAAGAAAGAAGGAAATAAATCAAAAGTCAGTTAGGACCCCTTGCAAAAGACTGAATAGAATCAGTATAGATGTCTTTGAATCTGAATAGAAAGAAGTATTTGAATGCTGAGATTATTTCCAAGCGATTTAGAAAGTAACAGCATTTCTTCGCTCTAGAATAGGGATATATGTTTCCTGGTGAGAGAGGGGA
Organism: Rattus norvegicus; assembly: GCF_021556685.1. Lineage (NCBI taxonomy): Eukaryota > Metazoa > Chordata > Mammalia > Rodentia > Muridae > Rattus > Rattus norvegicus. The sequence goes on from NC_141535.1 coordinate 162,163,635, forward strand.
ATGTTCATTTTGTTGTTATTTTTACATATGTGCATGTGAGATGCTGTGTGTGTGTGTGTGTGTGTGTGTGTGTGTGTGTGTGTGTGTGTGTGTCTGTGTGTGTGTTTGTGCATGAGATGTGTGATGTGATGGTACGTGTGTGATGGTGTGTGTGTGATGTGTAATGGAGTGTGTGTGTGATAGAGTGTGTGTGACAGGGTGTGTATGTGATGATAAAGATGATGATGATGATGATGATGATGATGATGATGATGATGATATGTGTGTGTGTGTGTGTTTGTGCATGAGATGTGTGATGTGATGTATGTGTGTGATGGTGTGTGTGTGATGTGTAATGGAGTGTGTGTGGTAGAGTGTGTGTGACGGGGTGTGTATGTGATGATAAAGATGATGATGATGATGATGATACGTGTGTGTGTGTGTGTGTGTGTGTAATGTGTGATGAAGTGTATGTGATGGTTGTGTGTGTGTTTGTGATGGGCGATGGGGTGTGTGTGATGAGGTGTATGCATGTATTGTGTGGTGTGTGATGGGGTGTGTGTATGTGTGTGTGTGTGTGTGTTGCTAAGCATTCACATGTAAATATGTGGATACTAAAGGAACCCTGGGTGTCTTCCTCTTTTCCTCTCCATCTTTATGAATAATCTCCCACTGAATCTAGCCATTGTCATTTGAGCTACACTGGCTGCCCAGCAAGCTTTTGGGATCCATTTGTCTCTTCTTAGAGCTGGGATGATTGTGTATTGTGCCACATGTGTATTGTATTTTTCACATGAGAACTAGAGCTCAGAACCCCATAATTCTACAGTACATACTTTACCCATAGAAACGTCTCGTCCACCTAAATTTTTTTCTCTTACAGATCTTAGTACTATTTGTAATATAACCTTGTACATGTGTTACTTTGTCAACAAAAATTTTATTTCATATTTTAAAAAAACTATTTAAACAACAAGTCGATAGTATAGTCAGCCTGCAAATTTGAAAGCAGTCAAGGAACAGTCCATCATTGTAAACTGCAAGATTCTTAAATTATGGACGGAAAAGAAAACAGACAATGGGTGTCATCTCCTTTTGCATCAGGAGAAGCTAAGTGACTTTGAAATCTTTTGCTAAGCTCCTGGCAGAGCCTCCTTCATTTTTATCCCTTTGAATCCACTCTTGTTTGGATGCTTATTACTGCTGCCTTAGGCTACTTCAATACCCTGCTAAATGGACTCCAATCTCTCTCCAATCTTCCACTGCCAAGACTAATCACCTTAACACTCTCAGATCATTGCAGCACCAGCTCAAAATCTTTGCTTTGTGGTCGTGCTTGCCCGTTCCACAAAAAAATTCTCACACCTCCCTCCCAAGTTCTACTTAGCCAGTATTCTGGTGACTCTGAACTTGCTCTGCACCTCCTATCTCCCCAGGTCCTCGCATTGGGGAAATCTCTTTCATTTGAAATGAACCTCACCCCCAGATAGCCCAAACATCATCAACCCAGTCATTAAGTCCTTGGTATTTTATGATCCTCTTTGCAACACATCACACATCTTATTTCGTATGTTTGTTACTCATGCATCTAATATCTCAGGTATCCCATGTAGAATATAAATGTCCCAAAGATTGGCTGTGACGCGTTTCCTCAGTGCCCATCAATTCAACTTACCCAGTACTCAGTGGATGCAGATGTGGATGAGGTAGGCTGTTCAATATTCATTATGTTGACTTCATCTCAATTTGACATCCATTGCTTCGATGCTAAATTCCATTAACATAAAACACAGTAAAGACTCATACAAGAAACAAGGAGTGCTCACTACTGAGAATCATTTTCTGCTTGGGTTCTGTTTAAAATGCTCAGATAGTGGCAGCAAGGATCCTTGTATAGAGGAGGGCTATTTTTATAATAGAAATGAATGACATTTGGATTAATAGGTAATCTTCTTGGATGGTATAAGGGGCCAGAAAAAGAGACTACTAAATCCTTCAGCATAAAGTACAAGCTTTAATAAAGAAGGCAATAAAATAAAGGACTTAAAAAGACACAGGGAAAGGCATATTCAGGTCAAACACAAGCACTGTAGATTGATGCCGGCCTAGCTCCTGTATCCTTCGTCATGTTCCTCTTTCTCCTTGCATTGTAAGCCAGAGGGCTTGTTCCTCTTTTCATTGCCACAACTCAACCTCTATTCCTACATTTTTATCTGACTATTGAAAACTGAATGTGATCTTCCTGCCCTGATGTATTTGCTCGTTTTAATTATCCCTTTACTAGTATCTTCTAAACTTAAAGCAATGAAGTGCTGTTATTTCCGGATAAAGTCTTGGCTCTCTGACATCATGGTCACAACTCATACCATAAGAGCATTTGTCTGCTGCTCTCCTTTTTCCTCCTAGTCCACGGTCCATGGAGACCGTTAAGTCGCCCCTACTAATTTTCTCACATTGTAATTGCAATACTGTGTCAAATGACCTTGCCTCCTCCTCTTTGACTCGTCTGCTTATTCTTCCAGAACCATCCCAGCTGTCACCCTTGCCTGGCCTCCCTCTCTCTTCCCAGGCAGTTTCCTTCTCTTCACATGGAACCTGGTAGGGCTTCACACCTAAATCTGTCGCTGTGTCTCACCTTTTACTTGGACTGTCTTCTTATGCACTTGCCCCAGAGCGACAAGCTGTTCCAAAGCTTGTGACTGTGAGAAAGGTCACTCTTTCTTCAGAGATCAGCACAGTGCAGCCGTGGCATGAAAGTGAAGAAGTGTAGGACACCTCCTGATGGATGCTGCCTGGATTTCTATAGGCTGCTTCTCCCTGCTCCCCATTCTGTCTGCTTCCCATACTCAAGCCCAACCATGCTCAGTTTGAATCTGTCTCTGTACTGGTTTCACCTGCACCATCGGTCTTCACTAGGCTGGTTCTTTTACATTCTCTTGGCCTCAGGTCCTATGTACTCTCCCATTTTTCCCTACCTAACACTCTTCCAAGAAGATGTTCCTACTGCCCCTGTCACCTACCAACATACTGTCGAATACTGTTTGCCCAGGTATATGAACCGCATCTGGAAGTCATGGTCATTTGTGGATTTACTTTACTGGTGTTCATTTACTTATGCCCACCTCCTTTATAAGGAAGAGGCTGCTAAGTGTCTATAGTATGCTAGTATATATGATAGCTACTCAGCATATGAATGAACAAACAGTGAATACGTTCTGTTTCTACAACAAAATCTGAATGAAAACAAACATTGTTTTAATCTAGAAGAAGTCAGACTCCGGGAAATGTTTCTAAAGTTTTATGGGTGGTGCTGAAACTAAAAATAGTACTGCCCAGAGGCACTATTTTCTAGAGTTCTGCTATGATACTCCATTTGTTATTTTAAGCCTGCCCTTGGTGATGCAGAAGTCTATTTAAAATGGCTGTATTCAGACACATATACCACAAAGGAAGTAGAGGCCAGCCCTTGCCAGATGGCCATCCTGCCAGCAGAATATGGTCCTCAGATGCTTAGTCTCAGTGCCCTGTACAACAACACAAATGAAGGACTTGCTCAATAAATATTAGCTCATCGAACTGGATGGATAACTTAGTACTTTTGCCCTGCTTTCTTCACAAGGGTTTTGTTTTCTGCCCAGCTCCTCTCTGGATAGCCTATAGTTTTCTGGCCTTTTCCCACTTATCCATTGCAAAATGTCTGGGTCCTGGCAACCCGGAGGAAAGTAGCACCAATCACTGACCAGCAGTTCCTACAGTGGCCAGAAGGAAAGGCTGTTTAGAGCCCCTGTGCTGACATTAAGAGCAAAAACAAGTTTTAAAAGAAAGAAAAGAAAAGAAACCAATATTTGTAGACTTGGGAGATACAGTCCTAGACACATAAATATGGGAACCTAAGTTCAATCCCTAGAATGTACATTAAAACATCAGGCTGGCAGTGCTAAGGCGGTGATGGTAGAGGCAGATCCCTAGGGCTCTCTGGACAGCCAGACTAGACTAATTAGTGAGCTCCCAGCCACAGAGAGACCTTATCTCATAAAACAATGTATATAGCTCTCAGGGATCAACACCCAAGGTTCAGCCCTGATACTATGTGCATACATGTACATCCATACAAACACTTCTACCCACATGAATACACATATACATATACTCATACATACATTTCCACAAAATGGTATCCATTCGCTTTGCCTTGCTTTCTGAGAAAGAAATCACAGTAAAAATTGTTTCAATGATCCTTGTATTCTAAATCAGTGCACTAAATATCTGAGTGCATGATCGGTGTGGTACAGTGTGTTAGATGTAGATGAGATGACTAGAACAGGAGAGATGCAGTTCCTTGAGAACCAAATGGCCTGGCAGGACAGAGGGCTTCTTACTGACATACAGTGTCACAGGGTGAAGTCCAAGACATTAACCCCACTTAGTCTGCCCTCCCACAGTTCTTCATCCCTTTCCTCCTCCTCTTCCTCTTCCTCTTCCTCTTCCTCTTCCTCCTCCTCTTCCTCTTCCTCCTCCTCTTCCTCTTCCTCTTCCTCTTCCTCCTCCTCTTCCTCTTCCTCTTCCTCTTCCTCTTCCTCCTCCTCTTCCTCTTCCTCTTCCTCTTCCTCTTCCTCTTCCTCCTCCTCTTCCTCTTCCTCTTCCTCTTCCTCTTCCTCTTCCTCCTCCTCTTCCTCTTCCTCTTCCTCCTCCTCTTCCTCCTCCTCTTCCTCTTCCTCCTCCTCCTCCTCTTCCTCTTCCTCTTCCTCTTCCTCTTCCTCCTCCTCTTCCTCTTCCTCTTCCTCTTCCTCCTATCTCTAAGAAGTTGTACTTCCACCCTACACCCACCCCCTGCCAGACCTCCCCACACTCTGGGGCCTCGATTCTCTGAAGAATTACTTGCCTCTTCTCTCACTGAGGCCAGACCAGGCAGTCCTCTATTCTATATGTGTCCAGGGCTTCGTACTAGCTAGTGTATGCTGCCTGGTTGGTGCTCAGTGTGTGAGAGATCTTGAGGGTCCAGGTTAGTTGAGACTGCTGATCTTCCTATGGGGTTGTCCTCCTCCTCAGCTTCTTCTAGCCTTTCCCTAATTGAACCACAGGGGTCCCTGGCTTCTGTCCATTGGTTGTGTGTAAGAATATCATCCTGAGTGAGGTAACCCAATCACAAAAGAACACACAAGGTATACACTCACTGATAAGTGCATATTAGCGCAAAAGTTCAGAATACCCAAGATAAAATTCACAGATTATTTGAAGCTCAAGAAGAAGGAAGACCAAAATGTGGATGCTTCAGTCCTTCTTAGAAGCAGGAACAAAATACTCACAGGAGGAAATATGGAAACAAGGTGTGGAGCAGTGACAGCAGGAAAGGCCATCCAGAGACTGCCACACCTGGGGATCTATCCCACATGCCCTCACTAATTCCAGTCACTATTGGGCATACCAACAGGTGCATATTGGCTGGGGCTTGATACAGCTGTCTCCTGAGAGCTTCTGCCAGAGCTTGACTAATACAGAGATGGATGCTCACAGGCAACCACTGGACTGAGTACAGGGTCCTCAATAAACGAGTTAGAGAAAGGACTGAAGTAGCTGAAGGGGTTTGCAACCCCGTGGGGAAAACAGCAATATCAACCGCCAGGCTCTCCAGAGCTCTCAGGGACTAAACCTCCAACCAAAGAGTACACATGGAGTGACCCATGGCTCTAGCTGCATATGTAGCAGAGGATGGCCTTGTTGGGCATCAGTGGGAGGAGAGGACCTTGGTCCTGTGAAGACTTGATGCCCCAGTGTAGGGGAATGCCAAGGTGGGGAGGCAGGAGGAAGTAGGTGGGTGGGTGGGGAAGAACCCTATAGAAGCAGGGGGAGGGGAGATGGGATAAGGGGTTTCCAGAGGGAAAACCAGGAAAGGGGATAACATTGAAAATGTAAATAAAGAAAATATCCAATTGAAAACAAATCTGCTTCTGTCTCAGTTAGTTGTTTGTTGGACTTCTTGGAGGGCAGCCATGCTGTAAGCACACCATAGCATCAGGAATAATATCAGGCTTTGGAGCCTCCCCTTGAGGTATATCCCAAGTGGACCTCCTTTCCCTCAGTCTCTTCTCCATTTTTGTCACTGCAGTTCTTTTAGACAGGAAAAATTCTGGGTTAGGGATTTTTACTGTGAGATGGCAACCCCATTCCTCCACTTGATGCCCTGTCTTTCCACTGAAGATGGATTCTAAAAGTTCCCTCTCCCCACTGCTGGGCATTTCATCTGAGGACCCTCCCTTGGAGTCCTGAGATTCTCTCACCTCCCAGGTCTCTGGTACTTTCTAGAGAGTCCCCCATCTCCTACCCCCGAGGTTGCATATTTCCATATTTTTTAAACTTGATCCAATTTGTAGGTCTTTTTAAGCATGTGACTTTTCTGCTCCTCCTCCCCCCTTACTGCTTTTCTGTTGGAACTTTTAGTTTGTATTAATATGATGCATTTTATAATAAAAGTAAACATCCTAGGCATAATTGTGAGCAGAACTGTGGCCATGCTGTCCATGCGTTTTCACAAACAGCACACCCACAGTCTCACATTATGAAAGAACTAAGACCTTTCATTAAACAATTGCTGGATCTTATACAGCATAATGTGCTGGGTTAGTACTAGAAAATTACACATCAGCAGAAACAATCCCTCTATTCAGGAGTTCACTTTTCAGATGCATCTCTATGCCAGAGGCTAGGAGTGCTCGGATGAATGGCATAGCCATTGCCTTAAGGGAGGTGGCAGTCCAGGAGGAGACAGACACTAATGCAGGTACCATATTTTAGAAAGGCTTCATAGAATCAGTTTCTGCATCCTTGGGAAAAGAATGGTCAGGTCTAATTTAAAGATACAGGAAGCAGAGGAAAGGAAGAAAAGTCTCCCCGGGGTAGAATCTGATCCTTGGGAAGACAAAGGCCAAGGAGGATGTGGGAAAGCAAAGCAGAAGTGAAAACAACATTTTTAACTCGGATGATGTGAAGCAGAGTGCAGGACAGAGACTATGGAATGAATATTAATATGAGTGTAGAGAGGCTGCCTGTGGAGGTGCTGGGGCATATGCAATATGAAATAACCCTGAGGGTGGGACAGCAGGCAGGGGGACAGAGGGGAGGAAAGGAGAGTCCTGGTCTAAATCAGTTTGCATTTGCATGAGATGATCCCATGCAGAAATATTTCCTGTGAATGGTGCAAGCCGTGCAAACTGTGCAGCCTTCCCATCCCCTTGCTCTGATATATTGTGACAGCCACTGCAAATTAGGAAATGGCCATTTATATATGTCACTACTGCATTTAATTAAATTTATTTTTAGCTGGCATAAATAATAGAAAAAATGCATTTTTAATCATGCACCATGTATAATTTCAAATACACATATGTACCTTTTAGTATTTTAAAAATTTAAAATTCTAAATCATATTCATTTACTTATTTGGTGAAGGCATTCACATGTCATAGCACACAAGAGAAAGACAGGGGATACACTGTGAGGTTTCTCCTTCCATCATGTGAGTCCTGGGGATTGAACTTGGGTCATTAAACTTAGGGGGCAGGTGCCTTTACCCTCTGTGCAGTTTTGCCAGCACTAAAATCTTTTAAAAATTTGTCATTTATTATTATATACGTGCATGCATGTGCTGGTGCATGGTGTACATGCCGTGGTGATGAACAACTTTGTGGAACAGCTTCTCTTCTCCCACCTTTGTGCGAGTCCCAGAGAGCAGACGCAAGTCATTAGGCTCATCTGGGCTCTTCGGGTGGCTCTTGACTATTGATGACATCAAGCTAAACACATCTGTCTCCTTAAACAGTTATTCATTTTTTTTTTGGTTTAAAAAAAAGTCAAAACAACAATGGCTATTACCACAAACATTTGGGAATGCTTTAGTGTAGGCTTTTGACATGTACAGCACGTTATCACCTACAGTTAACAACCATAACTCCTATTTAACTGTAAGTTACTGTCCATCAATCAACCTTTCCCTATTCTTCCAACACTTGCACACAGGCCACATGTAAAGGGGTCATGTTTTCTTTATTCCTAGGTGTCTAGTGCATACATTAGAATAGATTTTAAGAGCTACTGCAGGCAGTTTCCTTTCTGCAAAATGATATGGCTGATAGCATTCTGTGTCTTTGTAAACTCCCCTTTAAAGTATTTCATGGGGCTCAGCTCTTAAGGTAGGCATCTGTTGCCCTGAGGCCCTGGGTTCTATCGCTTGTGCCTTCAGGGCCATAATTGTCTTGATTCAGGACCTTCCATTAACTGACCAAATGAAGAAAAATCAGAATTTGAAAATAGTTATCAGCTAACAGCTAAATTGTTTATCCATTTCATGCCCTTTGGATTCATGTGTTTGTTTTACCAACTAAAATATCTGATTAATCAAATGGTTTATGGTTTCTTTCAGGGCCATAATTGTCTTGATTCATGACCTTCTATTAACTGACCAAATGAAGAAAAATCAGAATTTGAAAATAGTTATCAGCTAACTGCTAAATTGTTTATCCATCTCATGCCCTTTGGATTCACATGTTGTTTTACCAACTAAGATATCCAATTAATCAAATAGTTTATGTTTCTTTTGTTAAATAAAATCAAAAGTGATTTAAGAGAGCTAATTATACTTGATGATTCACATAGATTTTGGTTGCATTTTATTTTTTTTAGTCATCAAATGTATTTTATAGGAAAAAAATAATATATGAAACAGGCTATTTAATAATGTCATAACTATTACTAACTATAATCTAAGGAAACAAATCTCTATTCGGTGTATATTCACAGATGCCATTGTTAGATACCTTGATGACTATTCAGAATAATCAGGTGCTGTTTACCAGACATACCAAAAAATGTTAGTGAGCATTGTTCTCCGTGTGTGGAAGATAATTATGTGTTTTTGAAAACTTGAAGGAAAATGGAAAACAGGTTGGAGTTAATTATAAGTTATTCAGCAGCTAACGGTAAAAAAAAAAAAAACTGTGTTTTTTTTCTGTATGCCTCTGTGTGTGTGTGTGTGTGTGTGTGTGTGTGTGTGTGTGTGTGTGTGTGTGTCTGTGTCTGTGTGTGTGTACAGGCGTACATGCGTGGTTAGGTACACACTGTACAAGTGTATGTAGAGGCTAGAGGTCAACGTAAGGTTTCTTCCTCAATACTTCTCCACATTTTTTTTGAGACAGGCTCTCATTGGCTGGGCTGGTCTGGCTGACCAGGAAGGCCCAGTGTTCCTTCTACTCTGGGTTCCCACCATGCTTACCTTTACAAGTGGGTGCTTGGGATCTGAGTTCAGGTCAAGTTTTGGTGGCAGGCAATTTACTAACCTAGCCATCTACCCAACACTTTGTATATCTGTACCTTCTACAAATGGTGCTGGGAAACAACAACCCAGTTATTTATCTGTACTTTACCTTAGACCTCCTAGAATTGAAGAAAAGGGGAGAACTGTGTGGAGGAGAACACACTTGAGTAACCCTTTATCCTGCTGTCTGGGCTTCTCCTTTTTCACAAGTTCTTGGCATGCGTTTGATGTTTCTTTTGTTTTCATCTTGGGGAAGAGTTAAGAACACAAAGATGCAAGAAATTTTATAGTTTCCTACTTTTTCCACAACAAAGTATTTCAGACTGGGCAATTTGATCTTTCCAAGGAAGAACTTCCAAGTTGGTTTTCAGATGACTAGTGGTCAGCCCTAAACTCACATCTGTACAAGTAACATTATACAGTCTGAGTAGATTGTATTTATGTACTTAGAAATATATATATATATATATATATATATATATATATATATATATATATATATAACAAAAGTTTTAAAATATCATGAATTTGTAAGGCCAACAGAGGTATATGGGGGGATTGAATAATGGAAATGAAAGGGGAAATTATGTAATTTTATTTTAATTTTAATAAAATGATTTATCAAAAATTAGAAGTTTATGTTCTCACTAGCTCTGTAGATAAAAGACCAAACTACAAGTTTTGACAGCATTAGAATTTTCTCATTTTGGGGGACGGTGGGAGTCATTTATATGTATGTATGTATGTATGTATATATGTATATATATTTACATATACACATTTTTTACACATATACATATATATTTTTACACATAAAATATATACATTTTATTTCACATATTATATATACATATGTAATATACAAATTTATATGTGTATATAACTATATATATTATATATATAATATATATCATCTATATTACATCCAGACCACAGTTTCCCTTCCTTCTCTCCTTCTGGTTCTTCTCACCTACTTCACCACTCCCCTACATCCATTCCTCCTTTGTTTTCTTCCAGAAAAGAATTGGGGGATTGAAATTGAAATATTCTGGGTCTCCTTCCTTGGCTTATAGATAACAGCTTATCGACTTATCTTTGCACATACATTAGTTATGTTTCTACAGAGATGCAAGACATGTGGGTACATATATGTGTGTATAAGTGGGCCTTAAATATATGTTTTCAGTATGTGTTTATAAATAATTTTATAGATAAATTCATCTTTTATAGGAGATGGATAACTAGATAGGTCATTTCCCCAGTGTAGGAGAATGCCGGGGTGTTGAGGTGGCAGTGTGTGAATGGGTGGGAGTAGGGACATATTCATAGAACCAAGGGGAGGGGAGAGGGGGAAAGGGGATAAAACATTTGAAATATAAGTACATAAAACATCTAATAAAAATAATAAAGAAAAAATAAGAAAAACCCACCAATTTAAACGTTAAATCACATCCAAAAACATGCTCCCAGAAACGTCCAGAATGTTTGTTCAAGTATCTAAGCACTAAAGCTCAGACAAATTGACACATGAAACTAAACAGTCCATCTCCACTTTTCTCTGTAGCTGTCTTAGTTCACAGTCCCCTTGTTGAGGGGAGTCATCCTTAGTCAGAGTCCTCTACTCTGACTACATTTTAAGACCCTATTTTCAATAACATCATGTACTGATTCCTATGGGGTCTGAGAATATGAATGTTTAGAATCATAAATATACCCCAATGGTATTCATTTCAAAGTAAGCAGAAAGGAGATTCAATGCAGAAGATGGTCTTTTATTAAAAAAAATCTGTGTTTTTAATGTGATCCTGGGGTAATATATTTTCATATGTTCAAATAAGACAGTAAACCAAACTTGAATGTCATTTTATATTTTTTCCCTTTTCACGTTTCTACAGACTAGATGTCAATTTTATTTTTTCTTGTTAGTGGCATCTATATTATTATAAAATTAAGTTTAAGAAAAGAATATTTTTAGTCTTAGATCTTCAGCAGTTTTCACTTTATACTTATTTCAACATGGAGAATAATAGGTAATATATATATTTTTATTTTCACCATCAAAAAGCAGAATTTTGCTCCCCTACCCACAGAAATAAAAGAAAAGAGAAATAAATACAGGGAAATTACTGAGGGAAAGAAAGGGGTAAATTAATAAGTAGTTATAAAATGAGAACAAATTTTAAACCATACCATTGCTAGTTCTGCTGTGCTGTAGATCATCTTTTTTGTTTTTTTTATATCAGTATCTTGGTTTCTCAGAGCTCTCAAACTCACCCTAAGTGTCAAATATTTCTTTGTGTCTGTCACTAATGATCTAATTTCTTCTTTTCAGATAAGAAAGAACTGTTCCTCTCCAAAGCTGTTCACAAGTCCTTCATTGAGGTTAATGAAGAAGGGTCAGAAGCAGCTGTGGCCTCAGGTAGATACTAAGTCATTTTCTGAATGTTTTTTACTTCTCCCAAATTTATAATTTTTAAATGATCTTGGGTGGAAATGGAGATCCCTTCCAGAAACCATGCCAAAGAGGCCACCCTATTCCAAGTCAGAAGTCAAACATACTAAAGCGGCCAGAATGTTCACAATAGAATGTGAAATATGTCCATACCTAGCCTCCCAATGAGTGACAGTCTGAGAGAAGGTTCTCCTGCAGGGTTGTTTGCATAAACGTATTCTCCTAATGTGTATTCAAACATTTTTTTCTTCCTAATTACTCATGGAAGTTGGTTCTTAACTTTTGTGTGTAGAAAGTTGGCTTTGAAAAATTAGACATGCAAATAAGAGTTGATAGATATAAAAATACGTTTAAGTACTTTTAAATATTAATAGTAATACTCATAAGAAAAATTTATTTGGTTTTTGTTTTGTTTTGTTTTTTTGTTTGTTTGCTTTGTTTTGTTTTTGAGACAGGATTTCTGTGCTGCCCAGGCTTCCCTGAAACTCCCTCTGTAGAGCTCTGGCTGACCTGGAACTCAAAAATCAGCCGGCCTCTACCAAGAGTGCCGGAATTAAAGGCATTTACCACTACAGCCTGGCTAAGAAAATATTTTCAAATTATAAAATTTTAAATAGATATATATGTCATTTCGCATTATAGTCGTTAATTGTCCTTTATCATTTTGTGTGTGATAGATATGTGTTCATGTGTGCACACATTGGTATGTGTGTGTGTCAGGGGGCGTTTGTAAGGCAGAGGTGGGCATCAAGTATCTTTCTCAGTAGCTCTCCATCTTACTTTCTTGAGACAGTCTTTGTCACCAAATCTGGAGCTTACCAATTTGGTTAGACTAGCAGGCCAGCTACCCTCAAAGAGTCTTTCTTCTTCCCCAGCACTGAATTAAAATGCACCCCATCCTACCATGCCTAGCTTTTTACATGGATGCAAAGGATCCCTCGCAGCTTTACATGGATGCTCAGGTCTTTATGGTTGTGGGCCGAAACGTTAGTGGTTGAGCCTTCTTCCCAGCTCCACCCTTGATTGTTTTGATGGTTGAGGTTTCCCAAGATAACCAAGACTGATTCACCATAGCTCTTCCTGCTTCCTCTGACTGATTTAGGACCACTTCCATTAAGTGTTAAACAGATAAAATCAAATTTAGGAAAGCTTTCTGTTACATGGTGATACATTAGCTTACCGGCATATATTATTTATATCCTCATCAGTGATAACAATACTTGCAAGAGGATAAAAAAGCAGTCTTACAGTTTATAGAAAAAAATGATTAAAATTATCAGGTAACTAAGCAGACTATAACAAATAAGTAGGGACCTGAATAACCTGCTTCTCTTACTGCCGAATTTTCCTTTCTTAGCATGTAGAACTGCAGTGTACAACACTTCCTACAGACAACAGAAATACCTTGAAAATATAAAAGACTGACTTAAATTTGACAATCCTTTCTTTCTTCTTCCCCTTAATAGAAAGGGCAGTTTGATTAACATACAAAGATTTGTCCTAGACTAAGGATAATATTTTTACAACAGGAAGAGTGAATCACCCCATTATTTTGGTTGGTGTAGATGGAAAAATGACTTGTATATGGTTGTTTTTTTTTCTCTAATATGGCAAGTATAAATGTTAATGCCATATCCAAGATTTGGGGCAAGGCTTGAGGAACCTGAAGCGGATAGAGACTCCACAGCAAGACTAACAGAGTCAACTAACCTGGACACTTGGGGGCGCCCAGGGAACATCAAGGATTGGGCCTAGGTACCAACCACAGCAGATATGAAACTTGGCCTTCATGTGGATCCCCAACAATGGCAGTGGGGCTCTCCTTGACTCTGTTATCTGTCTGAGGATCTATGTTCCTAACTGGGCTGCCTTTTCTGGCCTCAGACAGAGAGAATGTGCCTAGGCCTGCAGTGTCTTGACTTGCCAGGCTGAGTAGTGACCCAGGAGGCCTTCCCCATTCTCAAACATGGAGAACACAGTGGTGGAGGGTGGGACCATGTGAAGGGGGACTGGGAAGAGGGGATCTTCAATTGGGATGTAAAGTAAATAAATAAATTAATGGAAAAAAGTTAATGCTTTAAAACATTTCTGTCTTTAAAACCCTGCTTTCTGCAGATTGTTACCTTTTTATTAAAGAGACAGACATATCTTTGGAAAGTTCTCATGAGTCTCTGCACATCCATAGATATGTAATTACTTTCTCTCTGCACCATAGGAATGATTGCAATTAGCAGGATGGCTGTGCTGTTCCCCCAGGTTATTGTCGACCATCCATTTTTATTTCTCATCAAGAACAGGAAAACTGGTGAGTGTTTTATGTGAATACAACATTATTTCATAAGCCAAGAAGACATATATATTTAAGATTGTTTCCAATGTTCTTATACTTTTAAAAATAAAAATAATGTATATTTTTACTTTTTTGAACACTGATTACGGGAAATATATGTCTCATGTCTCATGTTTTTTTATTTCACTCTTCTGTTCCCTTCGAAACCAATGCAGGTACAATCTTATTCATGGGACGAGTCATGCACCCTGAAACAATGAACACAAGTGGCCATGACTTTGAGGAACTTTAAATGATGACGTTTGAGTACAAAGGCAGCAGTAGCAAAGCACATTATGTCTTCAAGTGGTATATATTTAGGATTTTTGTTTTAAAGTATTACTTAAGGAAATATTTAAAATAGTTCTGGATAGTAGTAAATCCACGTGACCTATAAGTTAGCCTGTCCAAAAAAAAAATGTTATCAGTGTAATGACTATGGTCCCATTGTTGCATTGTGTCTGGTGTGCTGTTGTTTAAAATAAAAGTACATATTGAAAATGTGAACAACTTTTTTCATTTTAGAGCTAGTTGTAGTCTATACAACACTGTATCTGAGATTTGAAAACTATGCCATTTCTTTAGGAATTATAATAAAGTAATCCTACAAGGCAAAAATGTAGAAACCATTGTTTCTGAGTTTTCTCATCATCTTGCAGAATCAACACCAAAGTGAGCGACATACATGTATATAATAAGCAATACTGTGAAGGGAAGGCAAACAGGCCACAGAAATTGAGATTGTCATTTACTGTAGGGCTCCATGACAAAGATTTATGAAAAAAAAGTGGGATACGTAAGGCCCACAGACTTTACTGACTTTGTGTATACTGTAGTATTATACTTTTAAATTATTAAAGTATACATCTTTTATTTATTTTAAAAGTTTACTGTGACTCAGAATTAATAACAAGCTCAGATATCTCATTAGCTATGCTAGATGGCATCAAGAGCCCCCATAGAGGAATTTCCTTGTACCATTGAAGTTTCAGTGAAGTTTTTGATGTTCGCACAAAGACGAAATCACACAGTGGCACATTCTCTAGACTATACCCAAGAAAGTCACCAAGTGGGACAGTCATGAACCAGCAAAATAGATGTGATTACTTTATAAAAAAGAATCACTGGTAAGTGCATCATATGGAGTCAATGCTTCTTAAACTCACACCTCGTCACCTACTACAAATTAGGTTCTTACCCAAGATATCTAAAGCATAGTAGGGACTACATTTCAGACATCAGAATGATGCCACAGGGATTTGGCCATGAGCTTTGGTGTTTGTCACTTGGGTTGTAAAATTTTACTTGAAGTCAGCAGCACATTTTCACAGACAGAGATTAGAGAGAATCAGGGCGAAGGCAGGAGGTAATTAATCTGCACTAATAATACAATGCCCTTGTCAAGCATTGGTGTGATTCCAAAGTATTTCTAGTACATACTATAGATATGTAAGATTCTTCTGTATATTACAACACTTGAAATATAGCTGTTAAAACATGGAGACATTTATATAGGTAATACCCATGAAAGGATTTATGAATATCCCAGGACACGGTACTTAATGCTGAAATCTTTTACAGCTTATATTTTCAGAGGACTCGTAGTTTATTCATAAATCTTCACATTATTATAGAATAGTGCTCTTGTTTTCATTTATAATTTATGGAGCTGGGATGCCTGATGTTAATTCAGAGTTTACATTCTGTGCTAAGACCAGTCTTTATCTCTGTATCCTTCTTGTTAATATGACATATATGGCTATACCTATGTGTTCAATAGTTAGATAAATGTATTGCCTGTAAGGAAAAATAAACATCATTATGCAATCATGTGATTCTGTGACATCCCTAATGCTATGCTTATTAAAAGATATAAGATTAAATTTACTACTTGGAATTTTTAGTATATATATATATATATATATATATATATATATATATATATATATATATATATATATAAAAGTTCGGTGTTATGTAGTTGAAAATGGATGATATTCTCACACTGGTAGAAAGGTTGGAAATAAGAACAACACCAAGCTTTTTCTTGTATTAACTTGGTATTACTCTATGTGCCTCTGTGTGTGTGTGTGTGTGTGTGTGTGTGTGTGTGTGTGTGTGTGTGTACCATAGCACAGGCATTCATATGCCACAGGATGTATGTGAAAGCAGAGGACAAATATGGGAAGTGGGTTGCCTCTTTCGCCTTGGGATCCCAGAATCACACTTAAGTTATCAAGGATTGTACATCAAGGACTTGTATCCATGAGGCCAACTCACTGGCCTTCAGATTTTTCTTTTCTTTGGACTTTGCTTTTAATTTCAATAGTTTTCTTTCCTTGAAAAAGTAGCATTGTATATTTCCTAATTGTTTCATTCTCTTTACAATGGATAATTACTATAAGTGTACACACACACACACTCACACACACACACTCACACACACACACATGTGCATGTACACATCCATACACACAAACACACACATCAAGCATAGAATGGACTTTTGTTCTATGAACTTATGTTTGGGAGAAAAATCAACAATTATTCTGAAGTTTTTGATAATAACTGAATTTACTTATTCATGTGTATGAAACAGACTGGAATGTATAATTAAAGACAGTATAACCCTATCTATTTTAATATCACCATCAAGTCCAAGCAAATACTAAAATATTATATATGTGTTTAGTTAAATACTCAAGACATTTATTTTATAAGAACAATGAAAATCAATAGAAATATAGTAAAGAGCATAATTCATTCTCATTAAATATGCATCTTATATGGAACATAATTCACTGATTTTTGATACATAATTAGCTTCTTGAATTAATAATGATAGTCATTTTTCTTATCAGAAAATATGTCTTGTCTTTCTCTAAAACAAGAGTAATGCCAGCATTTCATTTAATAGCTAGAGGCGAGCTAAACCAGTTGAAACTTGTCTTTGTGAAGTAAAGATCTTTGCTGCAATCTTGAGCAAAGATAAAATACAATTCCAAAAAAAAAAAAAAAGAAAATATTGGTGAAAACTCTTCAACTTTGCCTTAAACTCATAATGTCAACATCATGATTCATCTTCTAAAGCAGACATAATGCAAGAGTCTTTAGTTAAATGATTAATCTGCAGAATTTCCTAAGATATCAATGACATATCTTACCAAGGTCCCAAGGCTGCTAGTAGCTTCCAGGAAGGCTAAGTGGCCTTAGCCTTAATATTAATATTCTGGTGTACATTAAAAAGTTGCTGATAAAACATACATAGAAGTAAATTACAGACTGAGCAAGTTGTTCATGGGAATATATATACACATAATCATATACACATATATGCATATATTTATCCAATAAGAATTTGTTGAAAAAGAGGTCAATAATTTTGATAGCAAGGAAGATGCATATAGGAGAGTGTGGAAAGAGGAAAGGAGAAATGTGGTAATTATAATCTCAAAAAATTGTTGTAATAATCTTAAATCTCCAGTTGACTGAAGAACACAATTAAAAAGAACTTTAGGCATGGGTGAACATGGGTCCAAATAATCCGGCTCAATTCTTTGTCTCTGAACAGTGATTAAATCATTGAGAGAGTGCTTCCAGGATATAAAGGCATATAAAGGAACAAATGACAAAGCAGGCAAATTTCAAGTAAACAGCCACAGTACTTTATTATTTGATAAGTGTCCCACTTATAAGTGACATATTATTTGCATAATTTAATAATTTTCCTATTTTCAAACTGAACTGGTGAATCCATTCCATTCCATTCTCTTCGTGTGTGTGTCTTCACGTGCGTGTAGATTTGCATTTACTACTGTCTGTCCCAGTGTGTGTGTCCCAGGATGTGTGTCTTTATATATGTCATGTGTCTCAGTGTAGGTTTCTCTGTGTGAGGATGAATCTGTCTGTGTCTGTGTGTGTCTGTGTGTGTATTTGTATCCCTGTGTGCATGTGTGTGTCTGTGTGTGTATCTGTATCTCTGTGTGTCTCAGTTTGTATCTCAGTGTATACATGTATGTGTGTCAGTGGATGTGTAGTGTGTGTGTGTGTGTGTGTATGTGTGTGTGTGTCTGTGTGATTGTACACGCACATGCATGGTGGCTTGGTTTGTGTGTGTCTTGATTTTTTTCTCTGCTCCTGTTCATGTTTGTTTTGAGAGCTTACTCTTCTGTTCTGGAGATTTGTCTCTTCCACGAGTCTGTAAGTGAGAGTCCACTCATGCTATCCACTAGTGAGCCATTTGCTTTTCCATCAAGGTGCTGATGCTATTTACTCCAAAGCTTAAGGAGACGCCATTAAAGGAAAGAATATATTTATGACATGAAACTCATCTGCATGTAGATAGTGCTCTGAAAGTGCTTTTGCATTCACAGTTTTGATATTTTTTAAATGAAGCAAGAAATATTGCAAGCTTTAAAGATGGGTAAAGCAAGGTTTGGAACAATTAGTTGCTGTGCAGTAGGCAGCTACATAACTGAAAAGGGTTAAGCGACAGTCTAATTGTATCACACTAACAAACAGGTGACTGGTTTATGTGTGAATTCATGAATGTGACAATATCATTGCCAGTGAAGAATTAAGAGTGACTTCTCTTCTAAACCTGACTAGCTCTTATTTCCATCAGTAGCTCCTGGCTTTGTGGGACCACAAATGAGAAGAGCCATGACGGAAGCCCCAGATGACCTCATGCTAACTAAAGCAACTGAAATGCTCACTCTTACAAGCTCAGGGCTATTTACAAGAGATAGTCTCATCATGACTACATGTAACAGTGGAGGAAAGAATCCCTAAAGAGGCAAACTAGTCCAGAAAGAACATGCTAGAATTCGATACTAGTATATGTGACTCTGGGAGTTCCTTTTACCATGTGTTGACAGTTCTATTTTTTTTTAATAAGAATTAAATACGACTACTAAGCTGTTAATAAGATTTTAATCTCTCTTAGCTTCATCAAACTTACCTGGTTTTGGTGGCCGTAAGTGAATACTGACAGGAGCCAGATATAGATGTCTCCTGAGAAACACAGCCAGGGCATGTCAAATACAGAGGCGAATGCTAGCAGAAAACCATTGAACTGAGAACAGGACCCTCGTGAGAAGAATTAGAGAAAGGATTGAAAGATCTGAAGGGGCTTGTAACCCCATAAGATCAACAGTACCAACCAACTAGAGCTCCCAAGGACTAAATCACCACCCAAAGACTATGGACTCCATGGCTCCAGCTGCATATGTAGCAGAGGGTGGCCTTGTTAGGCACCAAAGGAAAGAGAAGCCCTTGGTCCTGCCAAGGTTAGACCCCCAGTGTAGGGGAATGTTGGGGGGGGAAGGGGGGTGGATGGGGTGGGGAACACTCTCATAGAAGAAGGAGAGAGGGAGGGGATAGGGGGCTTATGGACAGAAAACCAGGAAAGGGAATAACGTTTGAAATGTAAATAAAAAATATGCAATTAAAAATAACTAAAAAATATTTTAATCTCTCTAAAATATTTTGAATTGCTATGGCTTAAAAAGTTGCTATACTGAAAGTGAGTCAGTTTATGCCTGGTTCTTTTTTTAACGTTAACTGTGCTTTCTTTTGATTAGAATTAACTTTTAATACTTATTCTGAATATAAATTCATGGTACCTATTTGGGGCTTTGTTTTGTCTTTTTGGCATTTTTTTTTCCTGTGTGGTACTAGAGATTAACCAGAGTCTTGCATGTGCTAGGTACATGCTGTACCACCAATTTACTATATTACTATATTATTAATAACCAAAAATAAGCTACATTACATCCTATTTTTTAAATTATTTTATTTGTTCTGTATATGTGCCTACATGCATGTCTGTATACCACTTCCATACCTGAGGCCCACAGAGGTCACAACAGAAGACATTGGACACCCTGAACTTAGTTAAGATCATTGTGAGGCATCATGTTGGTGTTGGGAACCAAACCCAGGACCTCTACAAGAGCAGCAAGTGCTTTTACCCTGAGAGCCATCTTTGATCCTCTTCCTTCCTGTTGTGAGTAGGGTTGCAGTAAGCTGCCTAGGCTAATCTAGAGCTCCTTCTGAAAATCAGGCCAGTCTTGCTTGTATAAACTTCCTGCACAGTTTTCTATGCATCTGGGATCTTGATGCTATGCCACTAGGGCAGACTTGGTGGCTTTTCCTTCAAATCTTGTGATCAGATTCCTTCCTTGCTGGTAGCTCTCTACTAAACCTTCCTCTGAAATAAGAATGGAAGACTGTGGATGAAGCAACTAGCCCAGAAAAGCATTTATAGGAGAGGATATTCATGGCAGGAATGGCTAAGGAGGAGAAGCTGGGAATGCTAAGGCACCCTGCCATTGCCTAGCCTCTCAAGAGGAAGGAACACAGGTACTGTCAAAATGGGAAGGGCCTGAGATTCCATGGGCCTTGCAAGGTGAAACTGCTACATGTTTTTGGATGCTGTAGAAAGCAGGAAAGTCCTGAGTCAAAGTGAAAAGAAATTTCCCTATTGACAGCAACTGCAGAACACAAGGAACTGACTAGCTTATTTTTCTTGGCTCCTGAGAACCCAGAACAGTGGTTCTCAACCTGTGGGTTGCAACTCCTTTGGGTGTCAAACAGCACTGTCATAGGAGTCATCTAAGACCATCATGAAACACAGATATTTACATTGCGATTCATAACAGTAGTAAAATTACATTTATGAAGTAGCAATGAAAATAATTTTGTGGTTGGGGATCACCACAGCATGAGGGATTGTATTAAAGGGTCACATGTATTAGGAATTCTGAGAACCACTGCCGCAGAGGGATGAAAAGGGAGAGGCAAAAAACACATTAGATGCCGGTGGGTGCATTGTAAGAGCAGAACACTTTGGAATAAAGAGATGGCTCAGCACTTAAGAGCCCTGGACCCTCTTGCAGGAAACCCAGGTCCCATTTCTAAATCAAACACAATGGCTAAGAACTATCAGGAACTCCAGTTCCTGTAGAATCTAACACCTTCTGGGCTCCACTGACACTCATGGTACATAGATGTGCAGGCAAAACACCCACACCCACACCCACTAAATAAGTCAGAGAAGGAGAGGAGGGAGGGAGGGATATATAGATGGGGGAGGGGAGGGGATAGAGGAAGGGAGGGGGAGGAGAAAAAGAGAGGGAGGGGAGGAAGGAGTGGGGTCCCTGGAAAAGTTCTCTGTCTTACTCAGTGCAGAAATACTATCTATATTGGACTAGATAGTAAAGATGGACTTTTCTCATGAGAAAAGAATTAATTCCTTCAAGGCCATTGTCTTAGGGTTTCATTATTGTGAAGAGATACCATGACCACAATGACAACAGTTAAAAAGGAAAACATTTTATTTGGGCTGGCTTAACATTTCATTGTTATCACGGCAGGAAGCATGGCGGTGTGCAGGCAGACATGGTGCTGGAGAGGTAGCTGAGAGTTCTACATTTGGATTGGTAGGTAGCAGGAAGGAAGAAGTCCCCAGTGGAGGAGTTACAGAAAGGATTGAAGAAGCTGAAGTGATTCGAAACCCCATAAGAACAACAATACCAACCAACCAGAGCGCCCAGAGACTAAACCACCATCCAAAAATTACACATCGACAGACCCATGGCTTCAGCTGCATATGTAGCAGAGGATGGCCTTCTTTGGCATCAATGGGAAGAGAAGCCCTTGGTCCTGCCAAGGTTCGATGCCCCAGTGTAGTGGAATGTCAGGACAGGGAGAAGGGAAGGGGTGGGAGTTGGGGTGAAGGATGGGGGAACCCCCTCATAGAAACAGGGGTAGGGGTGATAGGATAAAAGTTTATGGACAGGAAACTGGGAAAGGGGATAACATTTGAAATGTAAGTAAAAAATACCCCATTTAAAAAAAAAAAAAAAGAATGACACCTTGCCTGGCACTTCCTCCAGCCAAGGCATACCTTATTGTGCTACTCCCAATGCGCCTATGAAGGCCATTTTCATTCAGACCACCAAAGCCATCCACAATGCATTTAAATATTCAGTCTACAGGACTGGGCAGCTGCCTGGCTCAGCAGAAACACAGAAATGCTCTAAGAGCCACGGCAGGGTGTTTTGCAAAAATTATCCATAAATATTTTCCCTTTGAGCTCTCAGAACATGCATGTCTATCTTCCACAAGCTTCAACTACATATGTCTAAAGGTACATCATAGAACCCAGGGACTAAAAAGATACATAAATGCAATGGAGACCACCCTGGGGTAGAGAAACAAGGCTATATTATTTATATAAGAATGGTGCTTTTCTTAGAAGACATTCAGTAAATGAGTTGACAGAGGCCGTGGCTCAACTCTTTGTTTTAGTTCTCCTTATTTTTTCTCTATATGTGTGTGTGAATATGTCTGTGAGTGTGTGTGTGTGTGTGTGTGTGTGTGTGTGTGTGTGTGTGTGTGTGTGTGTGTATGCTGGTGCATGTTCCTGGGGCATATGTAGTAGCCAGAGTAGGATGCCAAGTGTCCTCTATCAACCCATATCCTCGATCTCTATGAATCACCATTCCATTTGAGGCAGCGTCTGTCTCTCCGAAAACATAGAGCTCCTGTTTCCTTGACTAATGCTCCCGTTTTCTTTGGATTTACATAACACAGAACACCCCCAGTGACCTTCAAGTGATATAAGAATGTTCAATAGCCCTCCTTTTAAAAAAATAATTGGTTATTTTATTTATTTACATTTCAAATGTCACCCTTCCCACGCTCCCCTCCTCAAATGACCCATCCCATTCCCTCTTCCATCCCCCTTTCCCTCTAAGAGGATGCTCCCTCACTCACCCACCCACTTCCACCTCACCCGTCTAGCATTCCCCTGTGCTGAGGCAACAAGCCTCCACAGGACCCAGGGCCTCCCCTCCCATTGGTCCCAGATAAGGCAATCCTCTGCTATCCGTGTTGCCGGAGCCATGGACCCATCCATGTATACTCTTTGGTTGGTACTATCGTCCCTCTGGAGAGGTCTGGTTAGTTTATATTGTTGTTCTTCCTATGGGGTTACAATCCCCTTCAGCTCCTTCAGTCCTTCTTACAACTCTTCCATTGGCATCCCTGTGCTCAGTCTAATGGTTTGCTGGGAGTAACTGCATCTGTCTTAGATGTTGGCAGAGCCTCTCAGAGGACAGCAATACTAGGCTCCTGTCTAGGAGTACTTCTTGGCATCAGCAATACTGTCAGGGTTTGGTGTCTGATGATGGGATGAATCTCATTTTGGGGTTGTCTCTGTATGGCCTTCAGTCTCTGCTCCATTTTTCGTCCCTGTATTTCCCTTAGACAGGACCAATTCTGGGTTAAAGGAGCTCTATCCCTCAACTATGAGCCATGCCTATCTACTAGAGGTGGCCTCTTCAGGTTCTTTCTCCCCTTTTTGGGAATTTCAGCTAATATTATCCCTGTTGGATCCTGGAAACCTCTCACTTGTTAGGAGCCGTATTAGATTTGGGCCTGGCCGCTTTGTGACTGCATAGCTCAAGGTGGCTACATGACTCTGGGCTGTATGGCCACAGATGCTCACCCCTAGGTGGCTGCTGTAAGATTATGAGATTGTTGGACAAAAGCCTCTCCCAGGAAGACCCCGGGAGCAATCGCAGGATGTTTAGCCTGAGCAAAACACCGGATGTCCCTGAGCAGATTCCTGAGAAGGGTTCGACCTTTTCAAAGAACATGTCCCCGGAAGACTGTTGCCTCTTTGTTTAAGGAGGATATCTTGCAGTTTAGTGATTCACCCTATATCCTTGGGCACTTCCCAATACTCCCCTAAGCTTCAGTTCCTGTTTCTATTCCTGCCTCAGAGCTTTAAATGCTGTACATTTCTTTCAATAAACGAGACCTTGACAACAGAACTTCTGCTTGGTCTCCTTCTTCTCTTCACCCCCATTGACCCACAGGTAGAAAGCCTCTTCGGGACCCTGAATAACTGGGTCCCCGCTGGCGGGGGCACTCACTTCCCTGGCATCTGGGACTTTTTAGTGATTACCCCCATTCCTCAACCTCTACTGCTACATATTTCTATTTATTCTCATGACCCTCTAGACCTCCTTCCTGTCTCTTTACATACCTAATCCTGAACCCCCTTTTCCTTCCCTCTCTTCACCCACTCCTAGGTCCCTCCCCAACTCTGCCTCCTGTGATCATTTTGTTCTCTCTTTTAAATGGGGTTGAAGGATCTACACTTTAGCTTCTCTTTCTTTTAAGCCTCATGTAGTCTGAGTTGTATCATAGGTATTCTGAGCTTTTGGGCTAATGTCCACTTATCAGTGAGTACCTACCATGTGTGTCCTTTTGGGTCTGTGTTACCTCACTCAGAATATTTTCTAGTTCCATCCATCTACCTGTAAAATTCACAAAGTTATTGTTTTTTTTTTTTGTTCTTTTTTTTTTTTTTTTCGGAGCTGGGGACCGAACCCAGGGCCTTGTGCTTCCTAGGTAAGCGCTCTACCACTGAGCTAAATCCCCAGCCCAAAGTTATTGTTTTTAATAGCTGGGTTGTATTCCACTGGGTAAATGTACCACATCTTCTGTATCCACTCTTCCGTTGTGGGACATCTGGATTATTTCTAGCTTCTTGCTATTATAAATAAGGCTTGACTTTTAAAACCTGTAAATCCATTTATTTTTTATAAGCCAAATATATATTTCTCTACTCATACTGCCCCTTTCATGGTCATGAGGCAGGCAAGCATAGAAGATAGTTTAGCCTGGAACTCCCCATTTGAATTTGGGTTTTGTGCATGCGCATGCGTAAAAATGCACACGCATACATGAGAACACACACACACACACACAGAGAGAGAGAGAGAGAGAGAGAGAGAGAGAGAGAGAGAGAGAGAGATCATAATATTCAATCCACAGACTAGTTTCTTCACCTGCATTTGTTCCACTCTGAAGAAAGAAGAAACCTAGAAAGTTCAAAACCTCCAGAACCCACATCTGGATCCAGGCTATACATCTTCTTCTCATCTCTGAACAAGTTTTCACACTGCTGGTAATGACCAACTTTAAACTGTTTCTGTTCAATGACTTCTCAACTGTACTCCCTTATTCACCTTGAGGAATAGAAGATCCAATCTCACTGGGACTGTTTTGGGGTGCACTGTGTAGTAAAGTAAAGCTATGTCCTCTAATAATACAGTTCTGGAGAATTCCAATTTACCACCTTAAGCCTATGCATAATTGGGCATATATATGATTACAATCATATGCATTTTAGGAAGTTATATTTACACAATAGATAAACGATTATGTCAAACCTATTGATCAAAATAGAGTTACCCAAACCAGACTGCTTAGTAGCAACACTTTCCTTCCCTTAAAGTCCATAAGAAAATACTACAAAATGGCCTGGGCCCCTTGAGAACTCTTACCAATGTGGTCCTTTATCAACCTTAATACTGTATCCCTCTTTAACCTGAACAATTGTTTTACTCCTAATCAAGTTGCCTTGCTTCTTTTGCACATCTGTGTGAGTCCCGATTTTCAGTTCTTCCAAACCAGGAAAACATTAGACACAGTCACCAGTAACAGCCATACCTATTCTGCCTGTGTTTTTTCAGCAGTCGTTCATTTGTTCTTTGTTTCTATAATTTTGTGTTTTCTGGATTTATATAAACATGACAATACAGAAGGTGAAGTTTCAAGATGTTATATTATTCACTTGCAACATGTGTGTGAGTCATTCAACATTTTTATTTAAATTATATGTTCTTCGTTTTTATGGCTGAATTGATCTTCTACATATGTATTCTATGGTGTGTTTACCTGCTAACACATTAATGGTGTTTGCATCATTTCTAATTGTTGACAGTTATAAATAATACTGTTGTAAAAACTCATGTAAGGGTTGATGTGAACTTCTGTAAAAACCTTTTGTCAAATATGTGTGATAAAACACTGAATGAGGCTAACTGAATTGTATAACAATAGTACATTTGTAAGAAACTGCCCATATTCAAATAGTAACTTCACTACTGGACCTTTTCCAGTTGATCTGTGTTTCTGTTAGCACTTGCTACTGTCAGATTGTGCAAACATTTGTATGGGCTGACATGTGTCTGTGTAGGCCTTGGCCATTCTGAAAGTTGTAGTTGTTTCTACTTATGATTTAAATTAACTTACCCCCAATGACTTGGTTTCTATATTCAGACATGTTTTTTTATAATTTTACAGCTATGCATCTTCTCTGGTAATGTTTTTTTTAAATCTTTGGATTATGTCCTTTATTAGAGTTTTCATTTTTCTTACTTGAATTCAAAACATTCAAATGGTTTGAGTCCTTTGTCCAATATATTACTTGCAAGTATTTTCTCTCAATCTACAGTTTATCTCACTTTCTTAGCAATATAATACAAAAAATATTAAAATGTTATTAGTTTCAAAGGTGGCAAAAGGCAAAAGGCAGCATGGGGAGAAAAGGTTTTATGTGCCTTATAACTCCAGGTTAGAATTCACCATAACAGGAGTCACAGAGGCAGGAGCTCCACCATCTCACATCTGCTTCCAAGAATGGAGAGAAGTCCACTGATCCTGCATACCTGCTTGCTAGTTATCCCTACTCTGATGAGTCTGAGAAGCCAGCCCATGAAATAATGCTGTGCACATTCATAGCAGCCTTATTTATAATAGCCAGAAACTGGAAAGAACCCAGATGCCCTTCAACAGAGGAATGGACACAGAAAATGTGGTACATCTACACAATGGAATATTACTCAGCTATCAAAAACAATGACTTTATGAAATTCGTAGGCAAATGGTTGGAACTGGAAAATATCATCCTGAGTGAGCTAACCCAATCACAGAAAGACATACATGGTATGCACTCATTGATAAGTGGCTATTAGCCCAAATGCTTGAATTACCCTAGATGCCTAGAACAAATGAAACTCAAGACGGATGATCAAAATGTGAATGCTTCACTCCTTCTTTAAAAGGGGAACAAGAATACCCTTGGCAGGGAATAGAGAGGCAAAGATTAAAACAGAGACTGAAGGAACACCCATTCAGAGCCTGCCCCACATGTGGCCCATACATATACAGCCACCCAATTAGACAAGATGGATGAAGCAAAGAAGTGCAGACCGACAAGAGCCGGATGTAGATCGCTCCTGAGAGACACAACCAGAATACAGCAAATACAGAGGCGAATGCCAGCAGCAAACCACTGAACTGAGAATAGGACCCCCGTTGAAGGAATCAGAGAAAGAACTGGAAGAGCTTGAAGGGACTCGAGACCGCATATGTACAACAATGCCAAGCAACCAGAGCTTCCAGGGACTAAGCCACTACCTAAAGACTATACATGGACTGACCCTGGACTCTGACCTCATAGGTAGCAATGAATATCCTAGTAAAAGCACCAGTGGAAGGGGAAGCCCTGGGTTCTGCTAAGACTGAACCCCCAGTGAACTAGACTGTTGGGGGGAGGGCGACAATGGGGGGAGGGTGGGGAGGGGAACACCCATAAGGAAGGGGAGGGGGGAGGGGGATGTTTGCCCGGAAACCGGGAAAGGGAATAACACTCGAAATGTATCTAAGAAATACTCAAGTTAATAATTAAAAAAAAAAGAATTCCACTGAAAGCAAAAGTCATCGAAATGTATTTGAAAGGATTTGAGCATTGTAAACCAACATTAGCTCTATACTCTATAGCTTCACAGGAAGTCACTGTCCATCATTGGGTATGTTAAAATTTCAAGTGTGGCACCCATGTAGTGTCTTCCTGTCTTAGAGGAAAAGAGGAGGTGGGAATGGAGAGGGGGATGTGAGGGTGGGGTTGGGAGGAGAGGAGGGGGACTGCTATTGGGATGTAAAGTGAGTAAATAAATTGAGGGAAAAGAGAAAAAAAAGAGATTTCCCACAGAGAAAATCAGCCTACTTTTTTATTAAATACTTTGGTTGGAAAACTAGGAGATAATTCAACATTTATAAGCCAAAAATTTAAAGAGGATACTGATGATGCTGAGTTTTTATTTTGATGAGACAAAGATGTATACGAATACAGAATATGAACTTTGTTAAAATTGAAGTGATAAAATATGTGCATTGTCTGTTCAAGTTCTGTCTTTATCATTAGACCATATATATATATATATATATATATATATCTTTTTGAATTTTTCAGAATTTATAATGGAATAAGAAAATGGTTTTCTGTAACATATGGCATGATTCAGAACACATTTCTTTAGAAGCCTTCACAGTGAAACTAGCTGATGCAGCTTTGTTCCTCCTCAAATAGATGTTTCGTTCATCCTCCTGTTCTATGTCTATGGATATTTCTGTTCTATTTTCATGGGTATTTAAATCGACATTTGCTCACAAAATGCCTCTTTGACACCCAAGGAAAATTACCAACAAAGAGAGTATGATTGAGTGGCCTCCTTTCCCAGTATTTTTATTTTTTTGCTTAAATGTTTACAAACACACAGTCATGGTATAAAGTAGGGACTTTGAGAATAGAGTTGAAGGCCTCACCAGTCCTTAACTAGATGTGTGTCTTTGAAGCAACTTACTTAATTACTATCCATTTATATTAGTAATAGTATCCCCTTCCTAATATTAAAGTAAATATTAAATGGTGTCATGTGAACTTGGTACTTCTATCAAGAAAGATGACCTCTCAGCACTGATCTTTCCCCTCTGCATCCTCCTGAAATTCCCTCTTTTCACATTTCATACCTATGACAGTAGAGGGAATCAAATGTATTTGGGGGTCATATGTGGTCGGGCAACAGTCAAAACATTTATGACTTTCTGTGCATGCTCTACTCTTGTCACATAACTGGTATCCCCTGGGAACTCAGTCAAAGAAACAGCTGAGAAAGAATTCCAATGATCATTTGAGAAAGCATCATAAATCTTGGTTATTGTCTAAAAAAACCTTTCATTGATTTTTCTGTAAAATAAAGTACCAGTTTCAAGATGTGAAGAATAGATGTCAATAGCTTGGAAGAAAGTCTTGGGGACAGAAACTTCAGGACTCTTTGGCCAGCAATGAATCACTGGTGCCCTTTTCAATGGTGTGGGCAAATGTGGGCAACAGTCACTTCACAAAAAGGAGTTGGAGATGGACTCTGCTCTACAATCTCTGAATATTGTTTGTATTTTTATTTTAAATATAGGTATGTGTGAGATATAATAAAATTATTTTTAAATTCATATAAATGGCTTTAGTGGGTTTTTAATGAATTTTAAATAAACATTACAGTCGATGTCAGTCTATCTCAGTTGTTTCGATTTTTTTTTTCTTAGCAATACATTAAAAAGAAATCTTGTCATAGATATCCGGAGTCCAGTGAAATGAGA
This sequence comes from Rattus norvegicus, assembly GCF_021556685.1. Taxonomy (NCBI): domain Eukaryota; kingdom Metazoa; phylum Chordata; class Mammalia; order Rodentia; family Muridae; genus Rattus; species Rattus norvegicus. The sequence goes on from NC_141535.1 coordinate 162,193,002, forward strand.
TTTTACTCACCAGATAAGGGCCTTACTTATTAAAAGCACATAGCAAGGATAAAGGTTGTCAACTGTAATTTCCTAAAGGTATTGCTACCATTGGCTATCACAGGGGCCATTTAGAACATCAAAACCAAGAGGAGCATGAGCAAGAGCTCGGGAAGAAAGGAAGAGATGAGAAAGGCAAAGAGCTGGAGGCTGAGGGAACCTGGAAATGTTTGCTGCACATGACTCTGTCTTATCTGCAGCAGATTAAACATGGCCATTGCTCACCCATGGCCTAGGAGTGCACATGAAAGACTGGAATATGTGCTTGTGTGATGAGCAGAAGAAAGCTAGCTGTGCTGAGTTTTTTCGCAGCCTCTGTAGAAAGCAAGCATCTTTCAGTGGTGGTTCATCGCATTGTTCCCTGCCACACTATATGTGCTAATTAGTGGCAGCTTTTGAGTTGGTTGAGAATCATCAGTTATAAAGAGAAGGGCTTTAATTTTGCCCCAAGAAGTTCCTTTGCTTTCCATAAAAATTAGTTTAATTAGCCGGATTTAACAAGTCCCAGAAATTATGATCTCAGTAATTCTTCCTTAGGAGGAGATTTTGAAATTTGTATCTCATTGTTTTTGTGTGATTCAAATCACAACCAATTTCCTAGAAATGTTCCTATGTCACAATGATACTTGATAGAAAAAAACAAACAGTATATAGTTTAGAATTTCTGAAAGGTAATGTTTTCCTAATTCAAATTATTCAGAAATGCTTAAGGTGAAATGTTTTGGTCATTTGAGCTCTAATTCAATTAGTATCTTCTAAAATTTTTGATTAACCATCATTAATAAAACTAAGGATGAAGGGGGCAAAGAGATGGTTTGGTGATTAAGAGAACCTGCTGCCCAGTTTCTTTTCCAGTACCTACTTCAGGCAACTGACAACTGTCTGCAGCTCCTATGTCAGGGGATCTTCTGGACACACACACACACACACACACACACACACACACACACCTAAATAAAAACAAAAATGTAAAAGGTTAAAGTTGAGATTTTTGCCCCCTGACATAATTTTTTTAATGGAAAGATGGCATGCTACAATCTGTCATTGCAATCTTCATACACTGTTAAGAGTAGTAAATGCTTTTCTTTCAATTTTAGAATAGATGGGTGAAAAAAATTCCCCCAGTAGGCACCAAAGCACTTGGCAATGTTAGTCTGTAGCTTCAGATGGATACAAAACTATAAAAGTGTCCCCTAAAATAAGATTATTGATTTCAATGCTAAATTGCAGAGAACAAAGTAAGAACAAGAATCTTTCACTCTTTTCAAGTAAAATAATATTTTTTCATGATATCCTATTTCTGCTTCAGATTTGAAGTGGAATAATACTTTTTGACTCTTGGAAATAAAAGTCAAAGTTGAAGAATCAGCTCTTTCTATGTTGATTCGGATGTTCATAAAACCATCTATTGTTAACCAGAATGGTGATTAAATTGTTAGAAAAATACAGCTCAGCTTATTACATACAAAACAAATGAAGGAATGAACAAACAAAACAACAAAAAACTCTCTAGGTCATGTACTCCAAGCTGCCTATAGTAAATGAAGTCCTCATCCTTGTTAACCTCCTGTTGAAGTTCTCTTCCCTTCACATCCTGTAGTCAAAGCCCATAGATCAAAGGAAAGGCCATGAAACCTGTCCCAGAAATTTTGAACCTGTTTGAACTACAACAAACTCCTGAGGTAAAAGTAAATTCAGTTGGTCCTTCTGAGATTGCCTTGACCATTGCTGAAAGAGAAAACATTTCACTGTAGGAAGTTCTCTTTCCTTTAATGTGTAAAATGAAGTTTCATTCAATGGTTCCGGTTTTTCTTATTAGGGACTGAATGGTTGTTATGCATGCAACATTTTAAGAAATGGTTGTTCACAGCAGGAAAACATGACTTGTGAATCAACTAAGCAGGGGTTATATGGGCTAACAGTAACTGAAATGGCAAGCACTGGGTATGCATTGGTGTGCACTACGTCCTCTGAGTATATGTTATGGTTGTTTTTGTGGGACTCCTAACAGTAAGAGAGACTTTTTCTTTGGCTGTTTTGCATAGTCTTAAGACTTTTTTTTTCTATTGGGTTACTTGTTTAGCCTTGGTATGATGGCTTTTGCCTTGTCTTATTATATCTTGTTTAGTCCTGTTTGACTGCCCTGTCTTAGTATCCTGTTCTTTTCTGTAGAAGAAACAGAAGAGTAGATCTGTGAAATAGTGGAAGTGTGTGGGAGCTGAGGGGGTGCGTGGAAAGGAAACTGGTTGAGATGTATTGTACAAGAGAAGAATATATTTTCAAGGAACAAAGTCCTTCTTTTTTGTTTTTAAACATGAAAACCTTAGAATATTTCTAGAAGAAAATCATTTTAGTTACCATATGTCTTTGCTGTCCATGACATGTCTTCACTTTTCTTGCTACTGGAAAATTTCTAACTTAGTCACTTAGTAATTATGAGTTCACCATGCACTAATGACATATCAATAAATGAGATCTAGAACTATATGCATTGGTGAAATCTAGTTGATGATATTAGCATTGATGCTGAGAGAAAAGCTTGTCTCAGATGCAGTTGACAGTGTTCTCACATATCAGGGTACTGGTGATGCAGGCCCAAGTATATATAAATTCAAAATGCTGGGAAATCCTTGAGTTTGTTTATTGCCCATTTATGCTTACTCGTTTCCTCCGTACTCAAAGAAAACCTGCCCAGAATCATGGTCTTAGTTTCCTTTTCGGTTTCATCAAATTATTTAGGTAAGACCAACCATTCTGAGTTTTGCAGGCAAATGGAAGGAACTTGAAAATATCATCCTGAGTGAGGTAACTCAGACACAAAAGGACATGTGTGGTATGTACTCACTAATAAGTAGATATTAGCCCCCTAAAGTAGAGAATAGCCAGGATACAGTCCACAGAACTCAAAAAGATCAACAAGCCTAAGGGCCCAAGTGTGGATGCCTTAGTCCCACTTGGGAGGAAGAAGAAAGCAATCATATGGGAGAAGGGAGGGAGGGACAGGGAAGGGAAAGGGGACAGAGAGGGGAACAGGGGGACATGACCAGGTATTGGATGGAGGAAAAGGACTGAAGCCTTGAGGGCTAGCAGAAAGAATAGAAATAGGCAACCTCTGGAGATAGGAGGTGGCGGGGGTGGGGGTGGGGGAACTCTCTAGAACGTACCAGAGACCTCGGAAGTGAGAGACTCTCAAAACTCAAAAGGAGGCATCTTAGATGAAATGTTCTACAGTGGGGAGAGGGAACTTGTAGAGCCCACCTCCAGCAGAAAGACAGGACATCAAGTGAGTGATGGGGTTACCATTCTACTATCAAAACTTTGACCCTTATTTATTCCTGTCTGAAAGAACAGCAGAGACAAAAATGGAGAACATCCTGAGAAAAAGGAGGTCCAGAAATAGGTCCAAAGTGGGATCCAGCTCAAGGAGAAGCTCCAAGGCCTGACACTATTACTCAGACTATAGAGTGGTCATAAAAGGGACCTATCACGACTGCCCTCTGAAAGACCCAACAAGCAGCTGAAAGAGTCAGATGTGTGTGTGTGTGTGTGTGTGTGTGTGTGTGTGTGTGTGTGTGTGTGTGTGTATATATATATATCCAACCAATGGACAGAAACTGCTGACCCCTGTGGTTGAATTAGAGAAAAGCTGGAGGAAGCTGAGGAGGAGGGCAACCCTATAGGAGGACCAGCTGTCTCAATTAACCTGGACCCCTGAGATCTCTCAGACACTGGACCACCAACCAGGCAACATACTACACCATCTTATATGAGGCCACCAACACATATATAACAGAGGACTCTCAGGTCTGGGTTCAGCCAGAGAACATGCACCTAACCCTCAAGAGACTGGAGGCCCCAGGGAGTGGAGAGGTTTGGGGGACGGCAAGGTTGGGGACATCCTTGTGGAGGCAGGGGGATGGGAAGGAGGTATGGGATGGGGAAGAGTCAGAGGGGGATAAAATCTGGAGTGTAAAAAGCAAAGGATTAAAAAAAAACAAAGGATTAAAAAAAACCCAAAGGATTAAATATACTAAAAATAAGAAAAATGACTAACCATTCTTAATATGTATAGCACTAACAAGATAGAAGAAACATGAGAGACTATTTACTTTATGACAGAAAATTATTCTAAAAACACATTTTTCCAAGCATTGCCTGGGTGGCTGCACAATCGTTTTAGATGCCATACCTATTTGCTCCTGTGCATATCTGGTTGCAAAAACATCTATCCGTTGAGTCACAGGTATGTAAAAAGTGAGAAAGCACAACTTAATGCAGAATAAAGATGAAGCAGTTCTTAATGTTCATCCAGTGGACTTGACCTTCTCTCTGTGGTAGACATATTCAGATCTTCAGTATAGCCTTTGTAATTAGAGGGGAAAAGGTCTCAACTGTGGAAGGCCATTTCAGTTCCAGCCTGCGAGAAGTGTGGTCATAAGTCATAAACTTCCTGATGATAAACATGAAGACAAGGAAGAGAAGGTCGTTCTAATCTTTCACAGAAAAGATATTTTTAAAGTTACAGCATAGATATCCCAACAAGTTTACACAGTTCTTTTTTTTTTAAAGATTTATTTATTCATTTATTATATATAAGTACACTGTAGCTGTCTTCAGATACACCAGAAGAGGGCATCAGATCTCTTTACAGATGGTTGTGAGCCACCATGTGGTTGCTGGGAATTGAACTCAGGACCTCTGGAAGAGCAATCGGATGCTCTTAACCGCTGAGCCATCTCTCCAGCCCCACAGTTCTTTTTTATAATAAAAAAAATGTGTGTTTAGAATTAGCCAGCTGGACTCGGCTCAGATGATCTCACAGTTTTGATGGCAGCACCTAGAGCATCATAGTTAGGAGCCTTTACAGAGGAGATACCATAGACAGGCATGTAAGCTGCTTTAGAAGACTGTACTGACTGGGAATAGACAGTGCTTACACTCCTCCATCTGAAGAGAAATCTCATTCTGAGGATGCTTTCAGGTCAGCACACCTTGGACAACCTCTGTGAGGGAGGTGCTAGGATGTGGTGTCCAGTCACCCTCATTTGGGCCTATAAAGAATATCTTTGTCATGGAAAGAAATAATTACAGGACAGGAAATGGAACAAAATAAATAAAGGCGACATTTACTGTGTTCTAGCATGCCTTTTAATTGAGTGCAATTGGGTAACCATGTCCTGGCCAAAATGAATTGACTTGAAAACGTCTCTTTCCTACCCTCTGGCACTGCTTTACTCTGCCCTGCTTGCTGGTTATAGTGTATCTGAAGAGAGACTCTGATTGTGTCAGCCAGAATAGTTCCAGCAGGAAAAGAGAATGAGTTTCTATTTAAAGGACAAATGCCCGTTACAGTCTTAGAACCAGAAGTGTCCAAACACGAAACTTGAATAATTAAACAGATAAATGTGCATCAGCTCATTCTTACATTCATCAGCCTGCTGGGCATTACTGAGCATGCATAGGACAAACTTATTCTCATAAAAAAGTTACAGCTTTCCACTTTTGTTCTCATTTTTTCTTTTCCTTGGTATTTCACCAAAATAATAAACTATGTAATATACTCACTCACTCATGACAGCAGTGTGGTCTCCAGTCAGAAAGACACATTTACTCTAAATGAATGCCTCGTCTTTGTGAGGTTGCTCAAACTAAAACTTGTTGAATAATGCAGGACAGGTCTCTAGCATCACAAGACCCACGCACAGGCCAGTGGCTCCCTTGACAGGTATTGATTGCGTTCTTGCTACCTCTCTGCTTCTGAGACTTGAAACAGCCTGTGCCGTTCGGTACATGCCTGCCCTGGGATTCACAACTTTTGCCTGATCACACTGCCTGAAGAGCTCAGAATGGCAGCTAATAAACCTGCTTGACTGACTGACAGCTAATAAATCACACTGGAGCCAAGGATGCAAAGATACTGGTGACCTTTAATCTTATCATCTTTCCCCAGCAAGCTGTATAGTAGGGTAGTCACTCAATACATTTCGTAAAGGATTGTTCATTTGTTATTCCATTACCCATGTGTTGAGCAACTACCCATCAGAATTTTGGGGACACCAACGTGTAAGTGAACCCATCTGAGCCGCCACTCTGAGTTCACTGCAGTGGAGAAGAGTGTGAGGGAGAGGCACACATCTGCGTAGGCAGTTAGGATATTATGCAAGGTGTGAGACAGAGGATGCTCTGGGGATTTGTCAAAATCAATTGAGCTGTGCAAGCTGCAGTTCTGTGTGTCTTAACATATGCAGCAGAATGCATTTTGTAAAATACTATTTCAAAAATTAATCTATAAGCTAGAGAGATGGTTTAGCAGCTAAGAGTACTTCCTCTTCTTACAGAGACTGGAATTAGATTCTCATTACCCACACAATGGCTCAAACTGGTCTGTTATTCCAGTTCCTGGGGATTCAATGCCCTTTCTGGCCTTTGAACACACTAGGAATGTATGTAATATATATATACATAAATGAAGGCAAAATATGCGTTCACAGAAAATGAGTACATAAATAGAAAGAATGAATTAAAATTTATTAACCAGTGACATTTGTATGTAGCCTTCCTACTTCTCTGATGCAAGGAAAGCTTTCTTTTTGCCAATTATGCTTTCTTTTGTCTTCTCTTGTTTTCTCTTTTTCCTTTTCCTAAGGTTGTGTCTCATGTATTCTAGACTGACTTTTAACTCATTCTGAACTTCTGATCCTCCTGCCTCACCTCCCAAATGCTGGAATAACAGACATATACCACCTTGCCTGGCATATCTTCTGCTTGGCATCAAATCCAGGGCTTTGTGCACAAGCTGAATGACCTACACCCTCAATCACCTTAGTAGTGGATTTACTTAGATGTGATTTCACCTGTTGCTTCTAATTTTTCACGTGGGTCTTTATATTCTTTTGAAGACTCAAAGTGTTTACTGATCCATTCTAAACCTACTTTTGAGCTATTTATGGCCTTCACATTTCTCAAGCATAACAGAAATTAAAACAGTGCTAAACTATTTTAAAAACATGAAGTGTTATGGAAGATTTAAATTTTTAGTATCGAAGGCGAGAAAGGAGTCAGCGATGATTTAGCAATGTTTTTTGTACATATTTCCCCCAGGAGTCAGGCTGAGTGAAAGCTTTATTATAAGAACTCAGCTATAAAAAAAAGTTCAAAAGCAAAGAATAATAGATAACCCCAAAAACCTCGATCATCAAATCAAACAAGCAAATATGACAGATGAAACACACATCTAACTCCAAGCATTATAATAAAAATAAAAACAATTTTTAGTGAGGAAAACAGTCTATAGAAAATCTGTGCATTCAGAGGAAAAGAACTGCTGTATGTCTGCATTTGTACTCTTGACAAGTCCTTAACGATCTTCTGGGACAAGCTGGGCAGAGGTGGCACATACCTTCAATCTCAGCACTGGGGAGGCAGAAGCAAGTGAATCTCTGAGTTTGAGTCTAGCCTGTTCTGCAAACAAGTTCCAGGGCAGCTAGGTCTACACAGAAATACCCTTTTTTGACTTTACACCCTCACCCACCCTGAAAGGAATCTCCAGGATGCTTAATTTACTGTAAAGCAGTATAGGTAATAAAAATGTTCTACTACAAGTCTTTAAGTAGGAGTGAACGTGTCTTTAAAGTGACCCCACTTTAATCTACAGAATAGATACAGCAAGGTACCTGCTTTCACCGATCAAACCATTGTCAGCTTTGTTACAAGGTTGGTCCTTACTGTGCATTTTCTATGGATAGCCACTGGATCATCTTAACTATATCGGGTGCTTTTAAAATCACCATCTATCAAGAAAATGAACAAAACAGTTGCATACCAAGCTATGAATCATAGAACTAAAACTCAAGCCCTGGTTGCCCCTCATCAGAACCATAATTACTCATCACTCTATAAACTGCAAGTTACTTTACGCCTGGAATCCAGAGCTGAGAACAACCAAGCATAGTCAGTAGTTTCAACACATACCACTGCTCACATTTTCCACACTCTAAAATATTGCTGTACAAATACAGGAGTGAAAACAAAGTGGCAAGCTCTAATGGTGTTTCACAAACAGATCTGTAACAAATCTTCACTGTACATTTGAAATAATTGGGTATCACTCCCATTCTTCTCAAAATTACTGTGCTAGTCAGCTCCCATCACTGTAATGACATATCACAGATAAACAATTTTAATGGAAGAGATGATTATTTGAGTTCACGATCTTGGTGTACTGTCCATTTTTGTTTGGACTTGCAGCCTTTTGCAAGGTTAGCACATCATGATGAAAGACTGGGAAAGAGGAGTAACTGTTTCATGAAAGCTAGGAAGTATGAGAGCAGTGATTTATAAACCTACCATCCCATCCAATGTTAGTACATAACACATTTTACCACACCTTACCTCCAAAAGTTTTCAGTATCTCATAATAACACTAAAGACTGGGTGCCAAATCTTTAACACACGACCCTTTGAAAGGCACTTAACCAGACCTTAGATTACTTCCTATTTTAATTTTCTTAACTGAAAAAAAGTTAAGATATTTATGAAATAGAAAAAATGTACATAATTTACCAAGAGACTGTGACTCAAAAATATAGCCAAGTAAAATAAAACACGGAATGGAGAACATGGGAGAGAGGAAGAAATAGTAATATTTGGGGAGTGTGGGGAGGAAAAAGAGGAGGTACCAAAATGCATGTAACATAAAAGCAGAAAGGATCATGGAGCTGAGAAAGGGAGTAGAAGAAGGGATGTAGGGGAGCAAGAAAAGGCCGTGGAAGAGGAGGCATCTCAGTTTCCCTTCATGTCACTGTGACAAAATACCCTGACAAAAGCAATTTATAGAAATGACAGTTTATTAGACTTAAAATTCCAGGTTATAATGTATCATTATAGGGAACCTAAAGTAGAAGAAACTTTTGGCAACTAAGCACAGTTACAGATATAAGCAGAGAGAGAATGAATGTGTGTATTCTCAGCTAACTCTCCACTCTTAGAGCATCTAGGACCAAATCCAGGGAATGGTGTCACCTATAATGGCCTAGGTCTTCTCACATTAGTCAGGCAATCAAGACAATTCCTTACAGACATGAGTATAGAACAAACTATTCTGGATAATCCTTCATTGACATTCTCATTGTAGGTGATTATACACTGGGTCAGGTTTGACTGTTAAAACGAAGCATCACATAGGTCAAGTAAGAACTAATTTTGTACAAAATGCAATAATGAAATAAATTAGTTTGTATCCTATCTTAAAAATAATTAATGGACCAAAATTATAAGCCAATATGTTAATAATATCACATTTTTAAAACCATAATAAAAATTACAAAGCATCTACTTACACACACACACACACACACACACACACACACACACACACACACACACACGTACATATACATTCCCTAAGCAAAGGTTATGATTTAGACAATAACGCATTACTACTGACACTTCATTATAAGCCTCCACGTCCATCAAAAATCTAGGCATTGGGTTAAAGAAACCCAACAAGGCAGACACAAATCCATTGTAAATCTATTGTTAAACACCTCAGGCTTTCTAGAACAATAGCAATTTAAAGTCTGTACTCTCTCCAAAATTCTCACTGAAACACTTCTGGTTCTGTCTAAAATGTCCTTATTTTGAGATGAACATTCTCCGCAAGAATTTTCTGAGTCAAAAATTAATTCATCAGTTTATTCATTGAACGTTTGTTGGTCACTTACTATGTGTCCAGCCTCCAGGATAGAGGAATGAACACTACTTTCGTGTTTGGGTTCAGGGAGAAATGTTGAACTGTATCCACATTGAAAATAAACTGGCCTTTTAGTAGGTGTATATATACTCATCATGTGCATTTGCATTTGAGTATCATAACTAATAATTCTTACAAGATAGCCATGTGTTTCAGGAAAACCCATCACTAAATTTTTCCATCACACAATAATCTCTACAACCCGAGACTGTGTAAAGTCATATGTATTATTGCAAATAATATGAGCTAAATGTCCACTCTAGACAGAAATTGATGAATACTTTATCACACCTTCATACACTCACATATTTAAAGAAAACAAATTACAGTTCTGAATGTTGATGCTTTAAAAACTCAGAAACATTACTTAGTAATACATATATGGTGTTATGAAGTATCTAAAATCCTTTAAGGTATACAAAATAACATACTACATTTTCCTGGAGTAAGCATTTGTGTCCATCCCAAATTCATATGCTGTAATCTTATCCCCAAGTGTGATGAACTGATGGTCTGCATTTTAGGGCATAAACACTATACATTATCCAATAGGTGCTCTGGAAGCTGCTCACATTCTCTCTACTATGAACATGCAAGGAGTAGATAGCAGTCTGCAGTCTAGAAGACGACCCACACCAGGACCTCACCATAGACCTTTGACTTCTGGCCTCTAGAACTATGAGGAATGTATAGATATTTGACATATGTTATTTTGTTACAGCAACCCAAAATGACACAGAAAAGAAATACACACAGAGTGACTCTAAAAACCTGTGTGGATGATAAAAGCTGTATAGTGGAGAAGAAACAAATGAAAAGACTGTAGAACAAGTGAAGGTGTCTAAGCCAGAAGGCAGATGCATCCTTCCATTTGGAACTCTTTCCTTATTGTATAACACATACCACTATGCTAATGTCCTTCTAGGCATCCAAAGTTCCATGCAAATTAGCTCATATTTGACTGTTCACTTGAGGAACTTTCTCATTTATTCTTTCCTTATGTTTCAGCAACATGCTTACAGTTTGCTTAGGCTTCCCAAAAATTTCTATTATGTCTATCAGCACTTTAACCTGTGTTGTGAGCATTTTTTTCCAGATGTGTTTCCCTTTTTAATTTAGTGTTCAATTTTATTTCAAAGTTCAATCCATCAGAATTTCTCTTTGTTTTGTCTATGTTTAGAGTTATGTATCCTTTAGCATTTCTGCCTCACTTTTCATTTTGATATTCAACCTACATGGAACTTATTTTGCATGTTTCAGCCTATGATGTCAGGAATCTAATTTGGTTTTTATTATCAATCATTAAAATTATTAGTCAGATGTTTCAAGTGATTAGTCAGATGTTTTAAATGATTAAAATGCACTTTTGTGTATTTGCTTTCTTTGAATCAACACATTCCCTCTGAGAGGGCAGACAAAATCTCATAAAACTCAGAAAGATAACTCAGAATATTACAACATTCATGTATTAGTCAGGGTTCCTTAAAAAGACACTCAACTGATAAGTATATTTATTATATTAGCTTAAAAATAAGATTCAAGAAGTCCTTATGTCAGGAGTCAAAGTAGGCAGATCTGTAGGAGTTCTAGGACAGCCTTCTCTACAGAGTGAGTTTCAGGACAGTCAGGGATATACAGAGAAACCCTATCTCAAAAAAGAAATAGAGATTTTTTTCATCATACAATATATTTATATATGTTGTCTCCTCTGTCTTCTCTCTCAAGCTCCTTCCCACCTTGCCTCCCGTCCATAGCCACACTCATTCTGTACCTTGTTAGAAAACAAACAGGGATCTAAGGGCTCACAATAAAATAAAAATAATAAAATACAACAAAAACAAATACAACAGAATGAAAAGAATAAACAAAAGGAAGAAAGCCCAAGAAAAGGCACAGAAAACACATGCAGAGATACAATTGTTCATACCCAAAATTGGAAGTCGCAATATATATGCAAAGGACCTGTAGCATAAAAATAAAATAAAATAAACAAAAATTAAGTTGGGGGGGAGACAGAGACAGAAATAGAGACATGACATTATGAAACTAGGGACCTCCAAAGATGCTGTTGAGTTCATTTTCTCTTGGCTACCTACTGCAGGGCATGTTGCCTACCCTTAATAGTTTGTCTCCCCAGTGAGACTGCCTAGGAGAAAACTACATTTTCAATTGCAAGTGATTATCAATTAGAGATGGCTTCTAGGTTAGGGATAGGGCATGCATTCCAGTACTACATCTGGTGCAAACCCATGTAGGCTCTATACATGCTGCCTCAGTTTCTCTGAGTTTTTGTGTGTGTGTTGATCCCTCTGTGCTTAGAATGCCTTGTTTTCTTGTGGTCCTATGTGCTTCTGGCTTGGACAGTCTTTCTGCTAACTTTTCTGAGTTTTTTTTTCTGTGCCCGAGGGGAACTATTTGATGGAGACATTCTGTTAGAGTCAAGGTCTCTAACTTTCTGTGCTGGGGGCCAGTCTCAGTGGTTCTTCTCTTGTTTGGTTCTTCTTGAGGCAGTCAAGAGGGAGGAGAGGAAAGAGCTTTGGTGGCTGTAGTATTTGGTCTTACAAGGTATTTAGGGTTGCTCTATAATAACAAAATGTTTATCAATCTTAAGTGTAAGTCACTATGCTTCAGTAGCTAACCACTTCTGTGAGTTCCTCTGAAGGAGAAACTGTTTAGCCCCTCATCATAAAACAGCAGGGAATTAAGTGAAAAGATTTATCACTAGTGCTCCTTTCTTTGGTGAGTCAGTTAGATGCCTCTCTGACTAAGTTGGTTAATACTTTGAGAACTAGCGAGGAAGGAAAGGAAAAGAATGAAAATGCAGTATATAGGTAAATATGCACAGACATATATACATCCAAACATTTATACACCCACACTCTGGCCAGACCCCAACTGTCTGTCACAATCAATTTCACATGTATTCATGCAAGCTTACATACATACACATACACCTACACACAATTAGGCAAACAGACACATATTTGGATAAGTGGATGAGTAGATGGAGCAAAGTTCCCCAAGCCAAACCATTCAACCAACAACTTTATTTCTTTTCTCTAGTCTTTTTATACCTTCTTAGAGAAAAAGTTCATTACGAAATTATCTCAGAGATAAAATGTTACATAAAATGGGAGTTACAGGAAGACATTGATATTAAATTCAAAGCATTGTTTCTTTATAATATACTCATTAAAAGTTCAAAGCAACAGTTTTTACATGACCTTGTCTTATCATAGTGCACATTTGTGACTTTATCCTTGGACCTAAATGTTTTTACTTGAACACAAAATTGTCCTAATATATTCCTCTTTTTAGTGTGATTATGAAAGCCCACTGTATTTCTTATTATTCAGCCTTTACTTACTACTCTAAGGAGTGGGCACATTCTATTCTTTATTCTAAGTTTATTACATCTTTCTAGGAACGAAGAATATCTCTAAAAACTTTCTCCCTAAAAGTATTTGAATCAAATCAGGAATTCTATAGAATTATTATCTATTTTTCTATATAACATCACTGAAAGATAATAAGTACATCTTCATAGGTCTGCAGAGATCTGCTTAAAAGGTGAGCTAGTACCTAGTGATTGTTATATCTGCTTAATAATAGCAGAAAAAGCATATTAATACCAGGAATCTTTCCTAAAATGAATTTCTCCTGAGCCTTGACTACTTGAGCAAATTCATCATAGATTTTAATTCAAGGCAGACTCATCTTAGGAAGATCAGCTGCTAGCTTTTAGCTTCTACTTGTTGGCTCCTGATATTTCTGTATATTGTCTGGTTTTACATCTCTTTATTTATTCTCAACTGTGAGAAAGCTTCTTTGCTGGTGGCTAAGCAGAGTGCATATCTATTAGTATAGCAGACTATCATGAGGAGTCATTTTATTGCAATGTTCCTTTAGTAAAATAGTATTTTTGTTTTCTTTTCCCTAGATCCCTGAGCTATTTAATCTCAAGTTCTTGGTCATCCAAACAGCAGTTGGATATGTGTTCCATTTTGTGGATTGGACCTTAAGTCAAAATGTTGTGCCATCATTGCACTACCATATCTTGCAGGCAGGACACTGTTGTAGATTGAAGACCTTATAACTGGGTTAGTGTTTCTGTTTCTTCCATGGTAGTATGAACAGTGTCTTGCAGAGCACTAGCTGGTAGTGGTGAATCCTCTTGGTAACCACCAAGATCCTTCAGCTGGTATCTTCAGCAACACAGATGTGGCAATAATAGCCTTTGGCCCACGACACCCACTTGGTCAACAAATCAAGATGTAACTTATTCCTCATACTAGAGGCTTCATTTGTTGATAAGAGAGGTTTAGTTTGGGCTCTAGCTTCTGTCTTGTTTGGTGATTTTATTTAGATCACCTTCATATAGGTATATATTTTGGGAACAACTTTAAGTTCAGCAGCCAGCAGCAAAAGCAGATCTATTTCTGGGAGTTCAAGGTCAGCCTGGTCTATATAGTGATTTCCAGCACAGCCAGTGCTACATTGTGAGATAACATCTCAAACAAAATAATAAAATAAAGAAATAACAACCCAACAATCACTCTTAAATTGTTGAATGCAATAGCAAAAAAAATGCTCAGGCTAGACTATTTCCTTCTATGTAAAATAAATCATACTAACATACAATTTATGGCACTATCAGAGTTATACCTGCAGGCTGTCCCTCTTCCTAGTAAAAGTAGAAAGGAATGAAAGTAGAAAGGGACATTATTTAAACTTTTCTAAGCTTTGTTAGTCTGACAGTCTTACTATATATATATGTATATATATATATATATAATCATCAGGACAGTCATTCTTGTTCTTACAATTCATTCTCAAATGTCAAAAGAGTACACTGATACATGGGTTAATTGAGCTACAAATATATGGATAACTAGATTCTGAAAGAAAGGCTTGAGAACATGTATTAATCCCTACCTTTGAATACCCCTGACTTAGAAAACAAAATCTTTAGAAAACCCAATAGCACCTTCATATTATAGAAGTTTTAACCACGGCTGGGGCACTGGCCTGTATCTACAGCTGCTCAGGAAGCTGAGGAAGGAGGACGCTAAGTCTAAGGTCTAGGAACGCAGGGTGGCTGCTAGTTCAATTTGGACAATCTAGTGAGACCCTTTTCTAGATAAAATGTAAATATGTAAATTAAAGGGAAGGAGTTGAGGATATTGTTTAGTGAAGTTCACTTTTCTAGCATGTGTGGGTCCCTAGGTTCTATCATCAGTATTGAAGACAAAAAAATGAACAAAAATCTAATATAGACACAAATAGAATAGTAATCACTTGAAGTTTAAATTTTTATATTTATCAGTTGTCTTAGGGTTTCTATTTCTGTGATAAAGATCATAGTCATGTGAAACTTGGTTGGGGGGAAAGGATAATTTTTCATGTTTATGAACTAGGATGTGACCATTTATACAAATTTGCAGTGTGTGATGATCAGATTTGGGGGTTCCTGATAAGTCTATCATGTCTGCTGTTCCTCATTGTTTTCATTGGGAACATTTTCTCCTTAGTAGTTACCTTTTCATGCTGTCAACTTTCTCTTGAACCCAATGACTCAGTGGCTTTACTGATCATCTTTGACTAATTCCTAATTTTACACCCTGTTCTGTTCTGCTTTGGAGAGCTGTACACTCAGTATAAACAACAAAACTATCTTATCTTTCATACTCTTCTTCACACAGCAATCTGTCAGCATCTCAGAAAAGGATTATCAGTCCATTTATTCACACCAAACTCAGCAGTGAGGTTTTCGAGAAGCCACTCTTTCACAATACATTACTAGTTGAAGACTTGGTAATTCTTCTTCATCCTTATGTTCTTGCAACAACATGTTACTTAGTAGTTTCCCTAGCTCAGTTTTCTGTTCCTGTGATAAACATCCCCAAAAGCAACTTGGAGGGGGAAGGATGTATTTCAAGTCAAACGTCAAAGTAAGGAAACGTAGGGGTTGGAAGCAGAAACCACAGCCACTACTTACTGGCTTGTTTTCAGGCTCACAGACAGCAATCTTTGAAATACAGCCCAGTCCTGCCTGCTCATGGATGCTATAGTCTACAGTGCGTTGGGCCCTTCATTATAAGTAATCAGGCTGGAAAGATGGCTCAGTGGTTAAGAACACTGACTGCCCTTCCAGAGGTCCTGAGTTCAAATCCCAGCAACCATATGGTGGTTCACAACCATCTGTAATGGGATCTAATGCCCTCTTCTGGTGTGTCTGAAGCAACAGTGTACTTATATATAATAAATAATTAAATCTTTTAAAAAATAGGTCAGTAATCAAGAAAATGCCCCACAGACATACCCACAGGTCAATATGAAAAAGACAATTAAGTTGTAAGCAAGATTAACCATTAATATTAGTTAAGTTTACTATATGAATTTTGACTTTCATAATATTATTCATATGAGAAAAAGCTAAAATTATAATGATGGTCTTGGACCAATCATGATTTATACACACGACTAATGGGAAGAACTAATTTTTCCTTGAGCAAAAATCTATGTTATTGAGCAAAATTAATGATCTATTAGCAAGATAAAGAAGCTGCTACAAAGTATGCCACCAGCATTATCTTCCAGAATTTTCAGTCTTATATCATGATATTCTGTTCACTGTGCATCAGCCCTAAGAAAACAAAGTATAATCCTCTGGGGTGGGGGATAGATTTTACTTACTTTTCTAAATGTAAAGAAGGAAGAACTTATGTTATTAGCCAACATTTATAAATATTCTCTTGCATCAGTTCATTTGACTCTCCAATAATTCTACATGAGTGCTTCAGCTTGTGTGTGATCATACATGTTATACAGAAAAAAAAAACAAGCAAACAAAAACAAAACAAAACAAAACAAACAAAAACTCACAAATCAGGAAGGTTGAATGATTCTTGCAAGGGCACTCAACAACCAGAAGCTAAGATTTGGCCAGGGAGTCTGTCAAGATTGCTCAGCTGATAATCGACCTGTGAAGTAAGCATGAAGATCTGAGTTCTGATTCTTGCACCCACGAATAAAGCAGGAAGATCATTAGGAGCCTGTAATTACAGTGCAGGTGAGGCAGACACAGGTGAATTCCTGGGGATTCTGGCCAGTCAACCTAGCCAGTTAGTGAGCCCCAGGTTCAATGAGTGTCCTTGTCTTAAAAACAAGGAGAAGAGCTCAGCATACTGCTACCTACATTTAATTCTATCACTGTGAGGCAGAGCCAGAATGATCTCTGAGTTTGAGGCCATCCTGGTATAGATAGTTCCAGACCAGCGAGGGTGACATATTAATTCAAAATAAAAATAAAAAAATAACTTGGAGAGTAGATAAGAAAGACACTAGATGTTGCTCTCTAGCTTCCAGATACACCTGTACATATATACATGACTACTAGTATGCATTTACACACATAAACACAGAAGTACATATGTACATGCATGCATGTGCACATGGACACATGTATACTCTCCTCCCCCCATTCCCTCACACAGCTGCCATGTAAGAGCATAGGTTTTCTGCTTCCCAATTCTTAACCTTTCTTTACATTCTGGATCCTAGAGCATATCCATGGAGCTTGTTAGAAAAGCCATCTCGCAGGGCATGCCCACC
Organism: Rattus norvegicus; assembly: GCF_021556685.1. Lineage (NCBI taxonomy): Eukaryota > Metazoa > Chordata > Mammalia > Rodentia > Muridae > Rattus > Rattus norvegicus. The sequence goes on from NC_141535.1 coordinate 162,210,406, forward strand.
ATATATGAATTAGAAACTCTTGGATGTGGTTCACTGAACTCAGCAAACCTCCCAGGTGCTTCTGATGCATCCTGATGTTTGACAATAACTGCGTTACACTTCATCACACAGAGCTTGCACTTTGACTGATGACATTTCTTCCTGCATGTTATATGGTTTAACAATGAAATACACCCTTTTCCAGAGCTGGCCTCAGGAATCCCCCATTCCATTCAAGTCCTTTATAACATGCCAATGTTACAAAATCGTGTTTTTCCTACCGATGTCTAAACATAAAGAGCTTTCCATTTTAAGGACACACTCACTGGCCCCTATTTCTAAGGTTACATTCTTGAATTTCATGCCTAGTGGACAAATTTTTCTCTACACAGCCTGAGTTATGTATGAGCACACAAAATGAACTAGAGAGAGCTCTCATAGAATTAATTTTCTTGGAACTAATGAGTCATACTGAACTCTTTCCTCTGCCAAGATGAAGACCCTTGGCCTTCTGCTTCCTGTCTACTTCTGACATCCAACCTTTATTTTAAACCACAAAACATGCAATTATTCTCTCTTTCCTGAGAAATAAGCAGGGAAAAGCAAAACATTTCAGTGACTAATTGTCAACCCTGACAAAGATGAGCTAAAATTATTTTAGATGAAATACATTTGTCTTCTCCCAACACCGATCATGTGTTTTCTGATATTATTATTGTATACTCATGACTCACAGGTTCACATCTGCATTTGTTCTATTCTCTATATTGCTGACATCTTTATAAACATGAAAGGAGTAATACACTCGGAGCCAATTTTCAGTCCAATGTACATATGACTATGTCTGTAACCTATCTGGGTGCTCTGTTTTCCAAGCCTGTGAAGCTAGTTACGCACAGACATTTTGCTAGTTGCTTTTCTCCAGAGTTCTACACTGCACACATTTCGATATTACTTTCCTATATCAGCACACACGCTTGACCCATTGCACACAGTTCAAATTTCTGTCTACACAGAAAAGAAGGATATATGTTACTCTACAATGGTTCAGACCTCGAGAAAGCTACTTATTTCTCTTCTGCTTGGCTCTTTATTTGCAAAACACTACAAAGTAATGGTTGGCAAATTCTGAGGCAGATTAGAATTATATAGATGGCCTATAAAACTAAAGAGTACCAAGCAGAATTAGCTACATAATTTCTAGTTCAGTAGGTCTGTGGTACTGGCCAATAATTTAGATTTCTAGAAAGGTTCCAGGCAATTGCTGGTAGTTCTTGTTTAGAAACCATGCTTTGAAAAACACAATTTTACTGCTACTGGGGCAAATGTGCAGCTCCCTCTGGGGGAAAATGCTAAATTCAAAGCAACCTCTTGATGAATGTTAGTCCACTTATCCTCTATCTCTCTTAAATATTTCATCAAAAGAAAGGGAATGGATGGGAGAGATAAGCCAATGACATTGGCCTTGAATGACAGTAAGCTAAACCCAATTATCTCTGGGCAAGTCTCCTGGAAGGAAACCCAAACAGTATTTCTATGGAAATAAATTTAAGAAAATATTTTAGATAGATAAAGATTTGGAAACAACAAATAGAATTTGGCAAACTCCTCAGAGGAAGAACACACTTGTAAACTTTTAATAGAAAAATATTTGTAGTTTAGACTGCAATTTAGTAGAACCTATCACAGAATAAAGCAGACACTTGGACACAGCTATTTTAATAGTAGAAATGTGTCCTTCAGAAATATATATGGTCAGGAATTCTTTTCAGTAGATTAGCAGAGCAGTTTCCAAACTCAGAAATGAACAAAATGTCCTGTTGTCACCAATGGGTTAATTTGATTTATACTTCAAGTCCACTGTGCCAGTCAATGAGAATGAACCTCATGCATTTCAGAAGCCATCTCTTGATAGTTTTGTGAAATTGCATCCAAGAACCTGGAAAAGTGCACAGGGCAGTAACTCTGGGATGAGAAGAATATTTGACTTACTCTTAATCTCATTGTACTGTCATCTCCTGACTTGGCCATCATCCAGAGTGTACTTGAAGGATGTTGTATACAAACTACTGCCAACTCATTTTCTTCTGACTGTCCTGCACTGTCTCCACTAACTTTATCTGCTTCGGATGCCCCAGATCCACTCTGAACTGCCAAGTTTGCAGGGAGGCAGAGACCTTGACTCATTTGATAAACTTCAGATGCCTAGAAATATTCTAATATTTTCTGGGTCCTAAAAATTCTAAGATGTTAAAAAGATTATAATCCACGTTATATTTACTTATTTTAGTTCTACCAACAGAACATATCCAGAAATTTTAAGTGCTAGTTAGGAGGTGTTAAACACTTCCACTTGAAACTTTTTGCTACCATAGTTGTTATCAAGTACGGAACAAAAAGAAAATAGCCATTTTGATGCTGAAACATCTTGTTTCCAAGGCAAGTTCCAGATGCAAGCCACTCCTTAATCAGTGACTTGGTGATTACAACTTAGCATCATGCAAGTCTGTGGTAACTATCTATAGCTCTATTTTTGTATGCATTAAAGTGAGTGAGCCTCTGATGGTCAAAATAGATCTCTTAATGTTCAGAATTAAAGCAGCTGTTTACCCTTAATTCTCAGAATAATTTTGAGAAGTTGGTACTTTGCATTCTTCTCCCCAAACCAGAAATGACTTCATTGTTTAGACACAGCAAAAAAAAATATGTTAAATCATTCACCCAATGCTGCTTGGAATAGACTTCTTCAAAGCATATTTTGATTGTGTAACTGTTCTGAGCTAAACTTGGCTTTGTCAAGTCTCTGGATGTTATATAACCTCATAGAAAATACAAAAATAAGAAATAAAGACAGAATTGGATAAAAGACAACAACACTGAAAAATGTAGGCATGTTTTAAGTCTCCACAGTGGCCAAATATTATAGATGCAAAGACTGATAGGGCATAGCTCTTGTAACTGAACTCTCAAGTGGGAAAATAATTAGATAATAGAGACCAAGTCAAAAGTTTGTTGTACAAGCATGAGGACCTGATGTGAGAACCATTGCATTTCACTATGTATGAAGCTTGGCCAAGTGGAGAATGGGTCTATAACCCTTGTATGGAGAAGCAGAAGCAGAAGGATCCCTAGAGCTTACTGGCCATCCAGTATTGCCTAACCATTGGCTTCCAGGTACATTAAGAGACTCTGTATCAAAGTAGGGTGTAGAAGAAGATATGCAACATTATCCTCTAACCTGTATGAGGGTGTATATGTGTACAGACAGACAGTACTGATATTAACTGAAGAAAACTTCATAGTTAATGTAATATTTAATTTGTGGAGGAAAAATCTCATTACTTCAAGGAAAAAACAGCCAAAATTTACCAAGAAAATAAATCCTATTTATTGAATGTAAGTTATATATTGAAATGAAACAGATTAACATACTATATGCATAATTCTTAAAAGAATGGCTGATTTTTTTGAGCAGTGGTTCTCATCCTGTGGGTGGACACCCTTGTGGGAGATTGACCAATTCTTTCATAGGTTGCACATTTATGATAATCTGCATATCAGATATTTACAATCTGGTCGATTTAGTAGCAAAATTATAGTTATGAGTAGCAATGAAAAAAATTTATGGTTTGGAGTCACCATAACATGAACAATGGTATTGAAGACTCATAGCATGAGGAAAATTGAGAACTACTGATCTAGAGGAAATCTATATATTTGTTGAACTACTGAAGGCATGACTTGAGGTAATAAAGAAAGGTTCCAAGTTGTTCTATTCTTCTAAGACACAAAGAACAGTATTCACACTTGAGATAAAACAGAAATAACAGCAAAGTAGCTATGGATACAATCTTGGGAATTAGAAATTTTGTATTTCTGACTATGGGAAGGTTTAGCAGCAACTGTGCAGAGCAGGGAGAGCTGAGTATTAGTAGGAGGCTAAGTGTCTCTTTTCAAGTGTATGAAATGTACCTTACAGATGGGAATCAATGCTGACCACCTCAAAGACAACACTCAGTTATCAAATACCTATTTACCATGACAGCTGAAGTGCACGCGCGTGCACACACACACACACACATATGCACACACACACACTCACATATGCACAAACACACCCATATACATACACACACACACGCGCGCACGCACACACACACACACACACACACACACACACACACACACATACACACACCAGCATCAATAACGAAGAAGACAAAATAAAATTAGGGAGAATAACATAGCATCTTGAAAAGATGAGTTGGTGCCTCATTGGACCAAGACAGAGTCCCTGCTAACCCTATTTCTTTCATCAAAATTTAACACCCCTTTTAATTCTATTCTGTTTTTATTGAGGGCCACAGGAGTTGAAGTAATGAACCAGTATATTTCTGACTTCTCTATGGGCAACTTATAGCACAGTCTATTTTCTACACATATTGTTACCCTAAATCTCCTTACTTCTACATTTATAGACTGGGTGATCAATCTCTAAGTCTCAGTTCACATATCATCTCCAGGGTAAAACCATGGAAGATTCTCAGTGATGGTCTTCCCATCCTCACTGTCTTTTAAAGAAGTATTTTAGATTTTGCAGCTAATCGAGCATCCAGGCAGGATGCAAGCAAAATACACTTTAATGTATCTCTAAGCTCTAATTCTGTACCACTAGCATCCTTCCTTATCACTTGGCTTAAAGAAAGATGAAACATGAGTAGGAGAGGAAAGAAGCAAAGACTTTTCTCCATAAACACAGACCAAAGGAGGAATAGTTCCCTTCTCTTAGATCAGATTCTTTAAAAAAGTGTGTGTGTGTGTGTGTGTGTGTGTGTGTGTGATGAATATTCAGATTTGTTCTTCTTCACCTTATTCCTTTGAAACAGCATCTATCACTGAACCTGGAGCTTGTCGTCTTGGGGATATAGGCTGGTGTCAGCAAGCATCTACAGTAACAAGCCTATGTTTCCGTGACTTTTGTGTGGGTGTTAGGTATATAAGCACAGGTCCTCATGCTTTCACATCAAAAGCTCCTCCCTACTGAGACATATTTCCTGAGATCTCAGACCTGTGTTGTATTTAATGGCTTTCTCTTCCTTTCAGAGTGTGCAACTAATGAATATTGGTTTTCAACTGTATGTCCTACAACGCAATTTTAATAAGATAGGATAAATGACATTCAACACTCAACATTGGCATTAAATAAAAAACAGAATTCAAGCTACATGTGCCATTTAAATTTTATAGTAGTCACACATTATAAAAGTAAAATCGAACAGGTAGCACTAATTTTAAAAGATATTGCACTGTGTAGCATAGATACATATATTTTAATAAGTGATTAACAAAATCCTATTAACAAGGTCATTTGCATCTTGCCTGCTCATGGATCCTTCAAAATTTAGTGAGTACTTTATGACTGCAGCACACATCAGGGTGGCCTTGTCTCATTTCATATGCTCAGTGGCTGCGTAGAATTACATAGCTATAGTCCATAACTATGGACAATAGTTTTTTTTAATCATTTATCAAATGGTAACTATAAATGTATTTGCATTTTATAGCCTTTTTAAAAATAATGTAGGGATTTTATCTCAAGGTCTTAGCATGCCAGGTAAGTGCTTTTTCACTAAAATGTATCTTCAGCCCTATTTTTGTGCTTTTGAGAGAAGTTGTCTTCAAGGTAGCTAGGAGAATAGTTGACGTAAGCTAGGATACTTGACCTGTCTTTAAAACACCCTTAGTTTCTAAGTGCTGGTGTAGAAAGCTATTTTTTAAAAAGTTTAAAAAGAATATTTCCTCTGACTTCAGTCAATGCCTTTAATAAATCGATGTGAGTTCCTAGAATAATTTTCTTTTTCAATTTTGCATCATTGTATTTATTACCTGTTAAAACAAAAATCAAATGCTCTTTCTGCAAAGGCAGTTCAATGTTGTGGTTTGAATAAGGGTGTGCATAGTTTTGATGGCCAGGTATCTACACACAGGCTCCAGTAGGTCCCATGTACTCTCTCTTAAATTTATTCTTTTGGTCTGACCAAAAAAGACTCAGAAGAGAAAAGATAGAGTAAGACAGTCATTGCTTTTTAGCTTACTGAGATTTTGTTGTTGGTTTATTTGTTTGTTTGGGGTGTGTGTGTGTGTGTGTGTGTGTGTGTGTGTGTGTGTGTGTGTGTTTGCTTTGCTTTTTTAGCAAGCTAATCTCATTTTCTACAGCCTTTGTGAAATGTTTATGCCTTACTTCTTGAATATAAAATTGATACTCAAGCCTGTATTCAGTGGGTTGCTGTCCATCTCAAGGATGCATGATAAACATAAAAGACATTGAACCACCACCAGATACTGTAAACCTCATGGTTCATACATCCTGCCATCTTACTAGGGATAGACAGATGGCTGGAAGATGAATGATTGAATGTATTTGATAGTTTACTGCCAAAACTTTGTTACCTATAATAAAATCATGTTTCTTGGTTTGGTTCCATGAACCACAAGGGAAAAAAGCTTAAATTAGTAACAAACAGAACTTAAAGAAATAGTAGTTCCTTGTTTGAATATCTATTTTGGTTCATGAGCATATCCATATATGGACATGTGCACATGGACATGTGTGCACATATACATACAGGCCAGGGGTCAATGTTGGCACTGTCCTCAGTCACCTTCCATATCTTACTATGTTTACTATTATGTGTGTATTATAATGTGTGTGTGTGTGTGTGTGTGTGTGTATGTGTGTGTATATGGGGTGTGTGTGTATGGGGTATGTGTGTGTATGTGTGTGTATATGGGGTGGTGTGTGTATGTATGGGGTGTGTGTGTATGCGGTGTGTGTGTGTGTGTGTGTGTGTGTGTGTGTGTGTGTGTGTGTTTGTCTCCTTCCACCTTTGGCTGCAGGGATTGGCTCAAACAGTCAGTACGGCCAAGTGCTTTTACCCGCTGAGTCTTCTCATTGGCAGTCCATTTTATTTTTCAGACAAGCTCCTCACTGATCCTGGAGATCACAGATTTGCTAGACTGGCTTGCCAGCACACCATAGAGGTTTTCTTTCCTCTGTCTTCACAGAGTCTTCTGCTAGCAATCTGAATTCCAGTCCCCATGCCAGTGTAGTCAGATGCTTTACCCACTGAACTATCTTGCCAGTCCCTAGACATTTTTAAGAGATTTAAGCCCAAGACCCCCTAAATAATATCTATTAAAGAACCTCAAACAGAACCTTCTAGAATACTCAAGTCAAAAAGCATTTTAGTGTTATCAATGACATTAATGTCATATTCATTTTTTAAAAATAGAATTGAATTATAATACTAAATGTAATGTACTGTATTTCAGCAACCTTAGTCATCCACCATATTTAATTATTTAAGAAGTATCTAGGATAGGACCTACTATGTGCCAGGCACTTTCTAGGCTCTGGAAAGAATGATATATTGATGCAGCAGTATTGGAATTCTAATTTCAATAAGTACTTAAAACAAAATATCTAAAACACTTTAATGTAATCAATGTTATAATGTAGTTGAAGCATTGTTTATATGTAATTTAATTTCTATATGAGAATATCTGTGAGCTGTATGTCAGAGTTGAAATATCAACACATGTCTTTTGACTGAAAATGTATGCCTTCCTTAACTCCCATGGCATTGTGACAAGTATTTGCCTTTTTATTTAAGTTGCTGCATAGGAAACTAAAGTGTATGCTCCCCTGAGCCCCATGGTACTGTGACAGGTCTTTGTCTTTCTACTCAACTTGTTCAGGAAAGGCTTAAGAAAGCTACCCTGTTTCTTCCATTCTCCAATATGTTCATTTTCTGTTCTGTAATAAAACGTTCTAATCAGAAAACAATTTCAAGAAAACCAAGCTTCACTTTGAAAATGAAGATGATGATGCTAAAGATAACACTGGAAATATTACCCTTTCCTAAGATGGGAATCACAATCTCAGAAAAAGTGTGAGAATAAAAATACAGTGTAATCATATTCTTATAGGTTTGATTAAGAAGACAGAAATTACATGGTAAGCTGGAAATGATCCATGGTACATTAAAATATATTAAATCCTATTCTTTTAGAACAGCTTTGAGCTGTATTCCTCAGGGCAATTGAAAGCCAATTGTTAGTGGAACAGTGGTTACCGGGGTTTGGCACTTGGTGGGGGTGGGTGCTCTGAAGAGGAAATAGTGATCAAAAGCTGTAGCATTTCAGTTAGATAAGAGTGATAAGTCCTAGAGGGCATGGACAACATAGGGACTAGAGAAATGGCAGGGCATTGGGTTCAGAAAGTCATGTAAAGAGTAGATTCCAAGTTTTCTTACTAAATATATGTGCATGTTCTTGTAGTAATAATCTATGTTAATTAATGGGTGTTGCCATTCTATACTGGGTAAGTAGCCCTGAGCAGCAGTTGCTGAGAATAAAATCTTCACTTTAAGTAAATAAATATGCTTTTCAAGTAAGAGGCTCTCAGGACGCAACAGTGATGACTTTAGTCAAAATACCCAACAAAGGGGAGATAGAACCTGTAGAGACCACCTCCAGTAGATAGGCACGGCCCCCGGTTGAGGAATGGGGCCATCCACCCATCTCAAAATTTTTAACCCAGAAATGTTCCTGTCCAACGGAAAGACAGAAACAAGGAATGAAACAAAGACAGAAAGAAAGGCCACCCAGAGACTATCTCACCTAGGGATCTATCCTATCTACAGACACCAAACCCCGACACTATTGCTGATGCCAAGAAGCACTTGCTGAAAGGAACCTGGTATGGCTATTCCCTGAGAGGTTCTACCAGCAACTGACCAATACAGATGCAGATGATCATAGCCAAACATCATATTGAGCCTTGGGGACCCCAACTGAAGTGCTAAAGGAAGGACTGAAGGAGCTGAAAGGGATTCCAACCCCACAGGAAGAGCAACAGTATCAACTAACCTGACCATTCAGTGCTCTAAGGAACTAAATCACCAACCAAAGAGTACACATGGAGGGATCCATGGCTCCAGCTGCAGATGTAGTAGAGGATGGCCTTGTCTGATATCAGTGGGCAGGGAGGCCCTTGGTCCTGTGGAGGCTTGATGCCCCAGCTTAGGAAGACCCCAGAGCAGTGAGGCAGGAGAGGGTGAGTGGGTGAAAGACCATCCTCATGGAGGTAAGGGGAGTGGGGAGAAGGATGTGAGGTTTGTGGAGGGATAACCAGGACGAAGGATATAATTTTAAAATGTAAATGAATAAAATGATTAATAAAAAAATTTCCTTATAAGTGACAGTCACAAAAGCATTTTAGTTTCACCATGTCACAACCAAAACTCCCTGAGCATCCAATATAAATACACATATGAACACATTTGAATCTATGTATAATTACATATTCTATATTGCTAACTTAAAGCAGAGGAGAGAGGGTAGATATAATATGTGAGACACTAAAAAGGCTCTTAGGTAAGTGGGACCCATGAAACTAGTTAAAAATAATTTATTGACATATTCTGGATTTTCTCCGCTTACTGCATTACTCAAAGACCAAGCTTTTCTGTGTGCTCAAGCAGGTCCAGGCCTCTGACTGGCTGCCTCTGTTCCCAGCTCTGTGTGCTCCACCCATCTCTTCACTTTGACTCTGCAGGTATCATTTCTTTCTAATTCTGGGCTTTTTAAGGTAGCTGCCAGTGTCTCAGAGTCAAAATCTTCAGCAGCACTCACTCTGTCCCTCAATGTCATGCATTGCAATAGTGTAAGTAACTTTTTTATGCCAAAGTGTTATTTCTAAGGGAGGCAAAAGGAAGTGCTGATGCACTGCCTGTTGTCAATGTTCTCCCAGGATAGGGAAGGAGACACATGGGAAATAGTTACTTACTCTGATAGAAATGTACTGGATTGTATTGAAGCATTAAAACAAACAAACAGTTGGAAATGAAGGGACTAGGGACTGCAGAAGAGAAGAGAAGAGAAGAGAAGAGAAGAGAAGAGAAGAGAAGAGAAGAGAAGAGAAGAGAAGAGAAGAGGAGGGTCGTGAGGGAGAATGTTCTGAAAAGGCAAGTCACTTTTGTTCCTTTCTGGGAATTGCAGTCCACATAAAGTGCACAGTTAGTGTAGTGTATTTTGTACACTGAGGCTATGCCATCCTAGATCACAACATGTTTCCACCACCCACTGTGTTCGGTATCAACAAATATCTGTTGCTCAGTGTATAGAATATCTCAGTCTTGGAGAGTCATCCCTCACTTCCTAGGTGAGTGAACATGAGGCAAGGAGGAAACATATCTGCATTAGAAACATACATGTTTTGTAAGAGTTGAAAGCTGTCTCACATTGAGGTGGATGTAAACATTGGAATCCTCTAGGAAATGGCTGAGGAGTTCTCAAGGTTCATTTGATTACTAAAGCCATAGGCATGGGGCAGCACTAGGAGAATAATTTCCATTATGTTCAGTGTGTATGTTTGTCAAACCTCACAGACAACAGTGTAGATATTATAAGTGATCAATGAATAGGCAGAAAATGACCATTTTTATATGAAAGTGATAGTACTGAAAAACTGAAGCCAGACAAAGTGAGTTCAACTTAAAGAGACTGGTTGATCTGTAACTTCCCTTTTACCTCCTCTCTACCTTCATATTCTATCCTAAGAGCTCACATCAGTAATGAAAAGCAATTGCTAATACCCAGTATAGAAAAGTATGTTCAAAATGCCTGTTTCATTCAAATCCCTTCCTATTCACCTGCAAACCTTGAAGAAGACCCCGAGGCTGCCAAAGAGCCTGGTTTTGCAGGAATGAGCACTGTTGGTTGATAGCTCAAGTGCACCCTGGCTGGGAATCTGCTATAGGTCACACAGATCCAGAGCAATCATGACATGGGAATTGCCAGAAATGGGCCTGGACCCATGCCAGGCTTCGCTGTGCTTTCTATGCAATATAATCTTAAAATATACCAGATAAGTCAGAAACCTAAAATAGCTCAGGTGTGGGAATAATAGAATTGAGTCTTTTTTAAAGTTGCATCCCTAATCACTAATTTTCAGATTTTCTTTACTTATACAAAACTTTAAAGGTTGGAACTTCATAGATTTTGTGGTTAAAGCATACTTAAAGTTAATTGCAAGGTAATTTCCATTTATGACTATCTGATTTCTACTCTCATCTGGTAATTGTTTAAAACAATGATTGTGGTGGCTGGAGAAATGTTGTTAAGAGCTTGCTGGTGGGATTGCAAACTGGTACAACCACTCGAAATCAATTTGGATGTTCCTTGAAAAATTGAAACCCAGAAATACCACTCTTGGGAATATACCCCAAAAATGCCCTACCATGCTACAGGGGCACATGTTCCATTATGTTCATAGCGGCCTTATTTGTGATAGCCAGAAGCTGGAAACAACCCAGATGTCCCACGACAGAAGAATGGATTCAGAAAATGGGGTTCATTTACACAATGGAATACTTACTACTCAGCTATTAAGAATGAGGACATCATGAGTTTTGCAGGCAATGGATGGAACTAGAAAATATCATCCTGAGTGAGGTAACTCAGCCTCAAAAGGATATTCATGGTACGTTCTCACTAATAAGTATATATTAGCCAAAAATAAAAGTACAGAATACTCAAGATACAGTCCACAGAACTCAAAAAGGTCAACAAGCTGAAGGACCCAAGTGAGAACACCTCAGTTCCACTTTGGAGGGAGAAGAAAGCAACCGCAAAGGGGGTAGAAAGGGAGGGATAGGGGATGAAAGGGGGATGGGAGTGAGGGGAGAGGGGAACATGATCTGGTATAGGGTGAGGGAAAAGGACTGAAGCCCTGAGGGCCAACAGAAAGAGTGGAAAGAAGCAATCTTGAGAGGAAGGACGTTAGGAGGACCCCCAGAATGTACCAGAGACCTGAAAGTGAGAGACTCTCAGGATTCAAAGGGGAGGGAACCCTAAATGAAATGTCTTACAGTGGAGAAAGGTAACTTGTAGAGCCCACCTCCAGCAGAAAGACAGGGCATCAAGTGAGGGATGAAATTGCTATCCTATAGTCAAAACTCTGACCCATAATTCATCCTGTCTGAAAGAAATGCAGGGATGGAAATGGAGAAGAGCCTGAGGAAAAGAAGGTCCAGCGACAGGCCCAAAGTGGGATCTAGCTCAAGGGGAGGCCCCAAGATCTGACACCATTACTGAGGCTATGGGGTGCTCACAAAAAGGGACCTATCGTGACTGTCCTCCAAAAGATCCAACAAGCAGCTGAAAGAGTTGGACACAGGTATGTGCACCCAACCAATGAACAGAAGCTGCTGACTGTGGTTGAATTAGGGAAAATCTGGAGGAAGCTGAGGAGGACGGCAACCCTGTAGGAGGACCAGCAGTCTGAATTAACCTGGATCTCCGAGATCTCTCAGACACTGGATCACCAACCAGGCAGCATACACCAGCTGATATCAGGCCCCCAACACATATACAGCAGAGGACTCCTGGGTCTGGGTTCAGTCAGAGAAGATGCACCTAACCCTCAAGAGACTGGAGCCCCCAGGAAGTTTAAAGGTTTGGTGGGGTGGGTGGAGTAAGGACATCCTCGTGAAGATGGGAGTCAGGGATGAGGTAGTGGGGAGGAGGTATGGTATGTGGAACAGTGGGAGGGTGGACCACAAGGGGAATAAAATCTGGAGTGTATAACTTAAAAAAAATAAAAAAAGTAAAATAGCTGTTAAAAGCACATACGGTACCTGGGTTCTGTTCCCAGAACCAACATGGCAGCTTGCAGCCGCCTGTAACTTCTCTGCCCTCTTCTGGCATTCATAAGCACTGCATGCATGCGGTTCATAGATCAGACAAAACACCTATACATGTAAAGAAACATAAATAAATCTAAAAATTTTAAATATTGACTAAAATTTCTATTCATGATTTTGTTATTAGCTTTAATGGAAAAATGTATATGCTCCAGAAATGTGAGAAAATGCATGTTGTTGTTATTGTGTTTGGGAGAGTTGTCCAAATACATGAAAATTCACATGCATATATGTACTTGTGGATGTGGAAGCCCAAAGTCAACATTGTGGGTCTTCTCCTTAGATCAATCTCTTCTTCTTCTTCTTCTTCTTCTTCTTCTTCTTCTTCTTCTTCTTCTTCTTCTTCTTCTTCTTCTTCTTCTTCTTCTTCTTCTTCTTCTTCTTCTTCTTCTTCTTCTTCCTTCTTTCTCCTTCTCCTTCTCCTTCTCCTTCTCCTTCTCCTCCTTCTCCTTCTCCTTCTCCTTCTCCTCCTTCCCCTTCCCCTTCCCCCTCTCCCTCCCCCTCCCCCTCCCCCTTCTTCCCCTCCTCCTCCTCCTCCTCCTCCTCCTCCTCCTCCTCCTCCTCCTCCTCCTCCTCCTCCTCCTCCTCCTCCTCCTCCTCCTCTTCTTCTTCTTCTTCTTCTTCTTCTTCTTCTTCTTCTTCTTCTTCTTTTCTTCTTTTTTCTTGACATAGGTTTTACCATAAAATCTGGAGCTTATTGATTCAACCAGGCTAGCTAGCTAATGGACTTCAGGGATCAACTTGTCTCCACCCACACCCCTTAATTATTTATTATATGTGTGTTCTGGGAGTTCATGCTTGTATATTACCCACTGAGCCATCGTTATCTACTGAGACACCTCCTCAGCCACATCATTTAAAAAGTACATGTGTTTATAAATATTGAAGACAAGCTCACTAATCCTATTTTTTCTGCCAAGCCATCTCCTTTGATTAAATTGTCTTCATATTTCTGAATAATTAAGCTTTAAAAACCTGGTCCCGACTCCTCCTGCTGTTTGAAACCTTGTCTACCCTGCTCAGCAGCCAGTGTCTGTCTCTACAGCAACAGTTAGCGTTGTAAGTGGTTTGAACCCTACCCTTCCCCAAACAGCATTTTCTTTACTTAGGAATAAGAACTTAAAATTCAAATGTATTCCAGTAACATAATTTCTCCCATTCATCTTTATATTTTAAAATTTATGGCATCTCCTGGTTCACTATTAGCAAATCCATCACTGTGATTCATTAGGTGAAAAAATTCTAAGTAGAAGATCATATTGCCCTTATATGCTTTGAATTTCAGTAATACCCTTCATGTTCATGACCCAGGTGGGAAGAGAAGCAAGATTTTATTCAGTAAAGCGCCCCTCACTGCTTTTTCATACTGAAAATCATGGCTGACATTTTAGTTAACAGTTAAATCTTACCATAATTCACAAGGTCAAATACCATGGGGGATTTATCTAACTAGCACAACAGAATCCTGAGAATTAGGAATTGGGCTTGTGCCCATGTTTTCCATAGGCTGACACTAAAAACTTCAAAATAGCATAACTTTCATAAACTCTCCTTTTCAAATTGAAAGTGGAGTTGTGAAATCTTCAGAAAAGAGCTGAATCGTTATTTCCTCACTGTCTCCTGCCTATTAAAGCAGGAGCTATGAAATAACTCAAGAGAAGCAGGGAGATGCTGGCATCCATTAGACTCAATCGCTTGTCTCTCAGTCACATATGCAAGAAAAAGATGTGGACAGAGAGAAATTAAAATTGAATTTTGAAGAATATATTGAAGAACTCCTCAGGATATATTAAATGTACAAAGTGAAAATTGATATCAGGCCAGACTCGTGGAGATGAAAACCCTGCAGTATTTCTGAGCTTATTTCTCATAGTCTCTTTCTACTTTCCCTGACTTTTGCCGATATTGGTTAGGAGAAATGAGAAGATAGATATATATTAGTGAAGCTGATGGTTTGTAAAAGAGTCTTCACTACTGGTAGGGTGAATATTCATACAGACTTTCTGAAAGCAAATGGGAATATGTACCCTTAGTCTTTGAAAGGTGAATGTGCTTTAAAAGTAGAAGAATTCAAAGACATCTTAAGGAAACATGTAAGGATTTTGAAAAATTGTATGGAAAAGAGATTTCCAATTCATTGTCCAGAACACATATACATAGAATGGGAAAAATCCATTAGTATCCATTACAAGGTCCTGCTCAAAGAATTTCCTGTATGTCTGTGCATTGATTCATTAAGTACAGTCACTTAATATCACTGTATTGCCATTGAGTAATGCTTACAATTACACACACACACACACACACACACACACACACACACACACACACACAGTTTTTGTGCATGTGGCTTCAGGTGACAGTGCATGTGGGAGATGATATGTGTTGCATGTACGAGTGTGTGTGTGTGTGTGTGTGTGTGTGTGTGTGTGTGTGACACCAAAGCATAAACATGTAAGAAGGCAAAGATTATTTCTCTTCTCCATGTTAGAGACACTTTCCACTGTTTAGGAATTAGACTACTAATGAACTGTAATCTGAACCACAATTCTAACTCCTAAAAACCCATGATGGAACTGGCTTGCTTCAAGAAAAACACTTTATGTGGTAACCAAGGTAGCAAGAGCTCTCCCTCCCCCCTGTAGGCTGTAGGTGTCAGCATGATGAGACCAAGGGACTTTCCCTTCCAGTGTTTATAGGAAAACTGTCACCCTTGCCCATTCACCTCTGCTTGTGCTATCTTGTAAACCCCGGGTTCTTACAATTGATTGCACAGCTGTGCAATGGTGGTGCAAGCTTTTGAGCCCAACATTTGAAAGGCAGAAGCAAGTGGATCTCTGTGATTTGAGACCAGGCTGGTCTACAGAGCACATTCCAGGATAACCTGAGGTGGGGTGGAGCTGGCTGAAGCTCTGAAACCTATCTCAATGGCATGGCACAGTCTCTTCTCTGGGAACTGCTTGCTGGTTTCCTAGAACCTTTTGTTCCTGCCTGCCTGCTTCCCTGCCTGCCTGCCTGCCTGCCTGTCTCCCTCTGTCCCTCCTTTCTCTGTCTCTGTCTCTGTCTCTCTTTCTTTCTCTCTCTCTCTCTCTCTCTCTCTCTCTCTCTCTCTCTCTCTGACATCAGAGTTACGTATACCTTTTGGCACAGGATATGTTTGCCTCCCTATCTTCTTCTGGTAACTATAGCTTAAAATAATTCTTATTGCAGTTACATATTTCAGGGTAACATCCTCTAAATCTCTTCGAATATAGGCCCCTTGCTTCTGTCTTCATAGCAGAAAGTAACGTCTCTACTAATGTATCCCTGTCCATGATCCATGGCTCAATTCTAAATATCCTTGGCTTCTCTGAAGACTCCCAGACAACTCCTGGATCTTTAAGTGTCTGAAGGACATAATGTACCATGGTAGCCGGTCATCAGGCAGTGACAAAGCTGTGTGCTGAGCTGAAGTTCTCTGGAGATTGCGCCTCACAAAATTATCGAAGAACTTCACTTCAGCAAGGGAGGCAAGCAGATTTGGTGTAGGACTTTTTGTCACTATCAGCCAGAGATACTATGCTGCTTCTCAGGATTAAATAATGAATGCATAAACCTGTATGAAACCTGACTTCTGAATCATGTCTTCTTAATTATCTCTCAACAGAGACACTAGGAGTCCACAATTATGATGAAATTTAAAAATGGAAAATTTAGGAGAATTTGGATCATACATTATATATTACATAATCCAAATGAAACGTGGAGTATGTTTGGAGTAAAATCCATAAAATAATTGCTAGTTATTTACTTTAGGTTAAAAATATTTGTTTAGATTTCTTAATTACTCCTAAAAAAATCATCTAAGCCCATGTTTTATTAGTATTTTCTTTCTAAAGTAGCTCTAGGCACTGATTCTTGAAATTTCCACACTCTGCTAAGATATGTCCTGTCATTCCTTTGGCCTTGTTTCAGCAAGGATTTGTGGACCATGAGAAGAAAAGAGCAGACGTCTCAGCCCAGGAGTTCCCCTGTTTCTGAAATAAAGATATTGCTGGGGCTGGGTACAGAACAGATACATGTTTTTTGAAGCTCCACAATGAAGTGCTCTGTGTTAGTGTCATTGCTGGGCCTGCCCAGCCAGTGGTGTCTCACTTGCCTGGCACAGACAAAGAGCTATTTCCTGGTCAGCCAAGGCCAGAACTATAATATATCATCTGTCTTGGAAGTGGAACAACTGATCCCAAATGAAAGACAATATATTCTAGCAGTGTGGTGCTTGCCACGTGAGATGTTTTCATAGTAACTCTTCTTTCAAAGCAGGAAAAAGCTACAGCATTCTTTATCCAAATAGGCGGCCTTTTTCTTCTAACTCACACCTTTACATCTTGAAGGATTTTGTAGACCTCGGAGTCTGTAATATTAGGGGTAGTTATAATTACTGAAAAGGTTTCTTTTAATGCAATTATTAATTCAGTTTGCATTTTTCTCTGGGTTTTAAATCTTTTAAAACATACGAAGTGTTAACAATGGGTATAATGATTAAAGTTTGGATCCCACGACTGAATTTTAAGAAAAATTTAAGATTTTTTAAAATGCTATATTAATAATACTCATTACTGCGTAGAGAATTAAATAGCATGGTTAATACTGTTTGTCAACTTTAGAGGGTATGATGGTTTGTATATGCTTGGCCTAGAGAGTGGCACTATTAAAAGGTTTGGCTTTGCTCGAGGAGGCATGGCCTTGTTGGGTTAGGTGAGTCACTGTGGGCTGTGGGCATGGGTTTTAATGCCTTCATCTTAGCTGCCTGGAAGCCAGTCTTCTAGAGGCCTTCAGTTGAAGAATTCTCAGCTCTTCCCATATCATGCCTGCCTGGATGCTGCCATGCCTTGATGATAATGTACTGAACCTCTGAACCTGTAGTACTGTCCCAGTTAAATATTGTCCTTTCAAGAGTTGCTGTAGTCATGGTGTCTGTTCACAACAGTAATTCACACACACAAACACACACACACACACATTTAATATATCTATTTTGTTTATTATTAGAGAACCTGGAATAATAAACAAAACTAACATGATTATAACATGATTGTTTCCATTGGAGACTGATTGAGGTTTTTTTTTTGTTTTTTTTTTTTGTTTTTTTTGTATTGTTAGATAGAAAGAATCAACTCGAAAATCTTTAAAGTATTTCTAAAAAGATTAAGAAAGTCAAAATTTTTCTAAGTAACATAGAAGTTTGAATATTCACTGAGGTTCCCAGAACATTTAATTTATTCTATCTTAATGTTTTTAAATATCAGTAGTTCTATAGTTAATAGTCTTCTCTTCTTTCTAAGTAAGAAAAATTTCTATTGCTTCTGGCTCTAGAAATATGAATATAAAATAGAGGAGGCATGTTGCAAATGGAATTTCTTTAAAAGATTAAAGAAATTTTAAAGATTTAAAGTAGACATCTTTAATCTGAAAGTAATATTTTATAAATCTACATTGTCTCAAATAATGACAGAATCCTTCGATTAACATAGTGAGCCGTTTGACTCTTTTAAAACATGAAATGGGCAGAGAGCCCCTGGGCAGCACCCCACGAGCAAACCTGAGCCTCGGGACTACAGGTAAGACCAAATTTTCTGCTGCAAGAAAGCTGCCTGGTGAGCTTGGGACACATGGAAGCAGAATTTCTCTAGGACCCAGCACGTTCTGTGTTTACCGGAAGTCCCCCACCCACGGATCCCGGCCCGCAGCAGCTCTCTGCTCCCAGACCCGGTGAGAGAGAAACCCAACCGCCTGGTCAGGTGGGCACTCCTGAGGCTGCAGAGCAGAAGAGACCACCAACACTGCTCACCCCTGCCCACATCCCTGGCCCAAGAGGAAACTGTATAAGGCCTCTGGGCTCCTGTGGGGGAGGGCCCAGGAGCGGCAGGACCCCGCCGGACCCTGAAGGAAACAGACCGGATAAACAGTTCTCTGCACCCAAATCCCGTGGGAGGGAGAGCTAAACCTTCAGAGAGGCGGACAAGCCTGGGAAACCAGAAGAGACTGCTCCCTGCACACACATCTCGGACGCCAGAGGAAAAAGCCAAAGACCATCTGGAACCCTGGTGCACTGAAGCTCCCGGAAGGGGCGGCACAGGTCTTCCTGGTTGCTGCCGCTGCAGAGAGCCCCTGGGCAGCACCCCACGAGCAAACCTGAGCCTCGGGACCACAGGTAAGACCAAATTTTCTGCTGCAAGAAAGCTGCCTGGTGACCTCAAGACACAGGCCCACAGGAACAGCTGAAGACCTGTAGAGAGGAAAAACTACACGCCCGAGGCAGAACACTCTGGCCCCATAACTGACTGAAAGAAAGGAAAACAGGTCTACAGCACTCCTGACACACAGGCTTATAGGACAGTCTAGCCACTGTCAGAAACAGCAGAACAAAGTAACACTAGAGATAATCTGATGGCGAGAGGCAAGCGCAGGAACCCAAGCAACAGAAACCAAGACTACATGCCATCATCGGAGCCCAATTCTCCCACCAAAACAAACATGGAATATCCAAACACACCAGAAAAGCAAGATCTAGTTTCAAAATCATATTTGATCATGATGCTGGAGGACTTCAAGAAAGACATGAACACACTTAGGGAAGCACAGGAAAACATTAATAAACAAGTAAAAGCCTACAGAGAGGAATCGCAAAAATCCCTGAAAGAATTCCAGGAAAACACAATCAAACAGTTGAAGGAATTAAAAATGGAAATAGAAGCAATCAAGAAAGAACACATGGAAACAACCCTGGATATAGAAAACCAAAAGAAGAGACAAGGAGCTGTAGATACAAGCTTCACCAACAGAATACAAGAGATGGAAGAGAGAATCTCAGGAGCAGAAGATTCCATAGAAATCATTGACTCAACTGTCAAAGATAATGTAAAGCGGAAAAAGCTACTGGTCCAAAACATACAGGAAATCCAGGACTCAATGAGAAGATCAAACCTAAGGATAATAGGTATAGAAGAGAGTGAAGACTCCCAGCTCAAAGGACCAGTAAATATCTTCAACAAAATCATAGAAGAAAACTTCCCTAACCTAAAAAAAGAGATACCCATAGACATACAAGAAGCCTACAGAACTCCAAATAGATTGGACCAGAAAAGAAACACCTCCCGTCACATAATTGTCAAAACACCAAACGCACAAAATAAAGAAAGAATATTAAAAGCAGTAAGGGAAAAAGGTCAAGTAACATATAAAGGGAGACCTATCAGAATCACACCAGACTTCTCGCCAGAAACTATGAAGGCCAGAAGATCCTGGACTGATGTCATACAGACACTAAGAGAACACAAATGCCAGCCCAGGTTACTGTATCCAGCAAAACTCTCAATTAACATTGATGGAGAAACCAAGATATTCCATGACAAAACCAAATTTACACAATATCTTTCTACAAATCCAGCACTACAAAGGATAATAAATGGTAAAGCCCAACATAAGGAGGCAAGCTATACCCTAGAAGAAGCAAGAAACTAATCGTTTTGGCAACAAAACAAAGAGAATGAAAGCACACAAACATAACCTCACATCCAAATATGAATATAATGGGAAGCAATAATCACTATTCCTTAATATCTCTCAATATCAATGGCCTCAACTCCCCAATAAAAAGACATAGATTAACAAAATGGATACGCAACGAGGACCCTGCATTCTGCTGCCTACAGGAAACACACCTCAGAGACAAAGACAGACACTACCTCAGAGTGAAAGGCTGGAAAACAACTTTCCAAGCAAATGGTCAGAAGAAGCAAGCTGGAGTAGCCATTCTAATATCAAATAAAATCAATTTCCAACTAAAAGTCATCAAAAAAGATAAGGAAGGACACTTCATATTCATCAAAGGAAAAATCAACCAAGATGAACTCTCAATCCTAAATATCTATGCCCCAAATACAAGGGCACCTACATACGTAAAAGAAACCTTACTAAAGCTCAAAACACACATTGCACCTCACACAATAATAGTGGGAGATTTCAACACCCCACTCTCATCAATGGACAGATCATGGAAACAGAAATTAAACAGTGATGTAGACAGACTAAGAGAAGTCATGAGCCAAATGGACTTAACGGATATTTATAGAACATTCTATCCTAAAGCAAAAGGATATACCTTCTTCTCAGCTCCTCATGGTACTTTCTCCAAAATTGACCATATAATTGGTCAAAAAACGGGCCTCAACAGGTACAGAAAGATAGAAATAATCCCATGCGTGCTATCGGACCACCACGGCCTAAAACTGGTCTTCAATAATAATAAGGGAAGAATGCCCACATATACGTGGAAATTGAACAATGCTCTACTCAATGATAACCTGGTCAAGGAAGAAATAAAGAAAGAAATTAAAAACTTTTTAGAATTTAATGAAAATGAAGATACAACATACTCAAACTTATGGGACACAATGAAAGCTGTGCTAAGAGGAAAACTCATAGCGCTGAGTGCCTGCAGAAAGAAACAGGAAAGAGCATATGTCAGCAGCTTGACAGCACACCTAAAAGCTCTAGAACAAAAAGAAGCAAATACACCCAGGAGGAGTAGAAGGCAGGAAATAATCAAACTCAGAGCTGAAATCAACCAAGTAGAAACAAAAAGGACCATAGAAAGAATCAACAGAACCAAAAGTTGGTTCTTTGAGAAAATCAACAAGATAGATAAACCCTTAGCCAGACTAACGAGAGGACACAGAGAGTGTGTCCAAATTAACAAAATCAGAAATGAAAAGGGAGACATAACTACAGATTCGGAGGAAATTCAAAAAATCATCAGATCTTACTATAAAAACCTATATTCAACAAAATTTGAAAATCTTCAGGAAATGGACAATTTCCTAGACAGATACCAGGTATCGAAGTTAAATCAGGAACAGATAAACCAGTTAAACAACCCCATAACTCCTAAGGAAATAGAAGCAGTCATTAAAGGTCTCCCAACCAAAAAGAGCCCAGGTCCAGACGGGTTTAGTGCAGAATTCTATCAAACCTTCATAGAAGACCTCATACCAATATTATCCAAACTATTCCACAAAATTGAAACAGATGGAGCCCTACCGAATTCCTTCTACGAAGCCACAATTACTCTTATACCTAAACCACACAAAGACACAACAAAGAAAGAGAACTTCAGACCAATTTCCCTTATGAATATCGACGCAAAAATACTCAATAAAATTCTGGCAAACCGAATTCAAGAGCACATCAAAACAATCATCCATCATGATCAAGTAGGCTTCATCCCAGGCATGCAGGGATGGTTTAATATACGGAAAACCATCAACGTGATCCATTATATAAACAAACTGAAAGAACAGAACCACATGATCATTTCATTAGATGCTGAGAAAGCATTTGACAAAATTCAACACCCCTTCATGATAAAAGTCCTAGAAAGAATAGGAATTCAAGGCCCATACCTAAATATAGTAAAAGCCATATACAGCAAACCAGTTGCTAACATTAAACTAAATGGAGAGAAACTTGAAGCAATCCCACTAAAATCAGGGACTAGACAAGGCTGCCCACTCTCTCCCTACTTATTCAATATAGTTCTTGAAGTTCTAGCCAGAGCAATCAGACAACAAAAGGAGATCAAAGGGATACAGATCGGAAAAGAAGAGGTCAAAATATCACTATTTGCAGATGACATGATAGTATATTTAAGTGATCCCAAAAGTTCCACCAGAGAACTACTAAAGCTGATAAACAACTTCAGCAAAATGGCTGGGTATAAAATTAACTCAAATAAATCAGTTGCCTTCCTCTATACAAAAGAGAAACAAGCCGAGAAAGAAATTAGGGAAACGACACCCTTCATAATAGACCCAAATAATATAAAGTACCTCGGTGTGACTTTAACCAAGCAAGTAAAAGATCTGTACAATAAGAACTTCAAGACACTGAGGAAAGAAATTGAAGAAGACCTCAGAAGATGGAAAGATCTCCCATGCTCATGGATTGGCAGGATTAATATAGTAAAAATGGCCATTTTACCAAAAGCAATCTACAGATTCAATGCAATCCCCATCAAAATACCAATCCAATTCTTCAAAGAGTTAGACAGAACAATTTGCAAATTCATCTGGAATAACAAAAAACCCAGGATAGCTAAAGCTATCCTCAACAATAAAAGGACTTCAGGGGGAATCACTATCCCTGAACTCAAGCAGTATTACAGAGCAATAGTGATAAAAACTGCATGGTATTGGTACAGAGACAGACAGAGAGACCAATGGAATAGAATTGAAGACCCAGAAATGAACCCACACACCTATGGTCACTTGATTTTTGACAAAGGAGCCAAAACCATCAAATGGAAAAAAGATAGCATTTTCAGCAAATGGTGCTGGTTCAACTGGAGGGCAACATGTAGAAGAATGCAGATCGATCCATGCTTATCACCCTGTACAAAGCTTAAGTCCAAGTGGATCAAGGACCTCCACATCAAACCAGACACACTCAAACTAATAGAAGAAAAACTAGGGAAGCATCTGGAACACATGGGCACTGGAAAAAATTTCCTGAACAAAACACCAATGGCTTATGCTCTAAGATCAAGAATCGACAAATGGGATCTCATAAAACTGCAAAGCTTCTGTAAGGCAAAGGACACTGTGGTTAGGACAAAACGGCAACCAACAGATTGGGAAAAGATCTTTACCAATCCTACAACAGATAGAGGCCTTATATCCAAAATATACAAAGAACTCAAGAAGTTAGACCGCAGGGAAACAAATAACCCTATTAAAAAATGGGGTTCAGAGCTAAACAAAGAATTCACAGCTGAGGAATGCCGAATGGCTGAGAAACACCTAAAGAAATGTTCAACATCTTTAGTCATAAGGGAAATGCAAATCAAAACAACCCTGAGATTTCACCTCACACCAGTGCGATTGGCTAAGATCAAAAACTCAGGTGACAGCAGATGCTGGCGAGGATGTGGAGAAAGAGGAACACTCCTCCATTGTTGGTGGGATTGCAGACTGGTAAAACCATTCTGGAAATCAGTCTGGAGGTTCCTCAGAAAATTGGACATTGAACTGCCTGAGGATCCAGCTATACCTCTCTTGGGCATATACCCAAAAGATGCCTCAACATATAAAAGAGACACGTGCTCCACTATGTTCATCGCAGCCTTATTTATAATAGCCAGAAGCTGGAAAGAACCCAGATGCCCTTCAACAGAGGAATGGATACAGAAAATGTGGTACATCTACACAATGGAATATTACTCAGCTATCAAAAACAACGAGTTTATGAAATTCGTAGGCAAATGGTTGGAACTGGAAAATATCATCCTGAGTGAGCTAACCCAATCACAGAAAGACATACATGGTATGCACTCATTGATAAGTGGCTATTAGCCCAAATGCTTGAATTACCCTAGATCCCTAGAACAAACGAAACTCAAGACGAATGATCAAAATGTGAATGCTTCACTCCTTCTTTAAATGAGGAAAAAGAATACCCTTGGCAGGGAAGGGAGAGGCAAAGATTAAAACAGAGACTTAAGGAACACCCATTCAGAGCCTGCCCCACATGTGGCCCATACATATACAGCCACCCAATTAGACAAGATGGATGAAGCAAAGAAGTGCAGACCGACAGGAGCCGGATGTAGATCGCTCCTGAGAGACACAGCCAGAATACAGCAAATATAGAGGCGAATGCCAGCAGCAAACCACTGAACTGAGAATAGGTCCCCTATTGAAGGAATCAGAGAAAGAACTGGAAGAGCTTGAAGGGACTCGAGACCCCAAAAGTACAACAATGCCAAGCAACCAGAGCTTCCAGGGACTAAGCCACTACCTAAAGACTATACATGGACTGACCCTGGACTCTGACCCCATAGGTAGCAATGAATATCCTAGTAAGAGCACCAGTGGAAGGGGAAGCTCTGGGTCCTGCTAAGACTGAACCCCCAGTGAACTAGTCTATGGGGGGAGGGCGGCAATGGGGGGAGGGTTGGGAGGGGAACACCCATAAGGAAGGGGAGGGGGGAGGGGGATGTTTGCCCGGAAACCGGGAAAGGGAATAACACTCGAAATGTATATAAGAAATACTCAAGTTAATAAAAAAAAAAAAAAAACATGAAATGAATGGAGTAAAATGGGAAATCTGCTAAACAAATAGTCATGAGCAACTCTTGATTATCGATGTGCTATAATATTATCATCCTCATCAAGATTATCATTATCTTTATTATGTAAAAATATACCAAGGAAAATTCAAAATGCCTCAGATGATTAAAAAAATCTCAATACAAAAGAATTAAGAACTATGCTATGTTACCTACATAATATTGGGCAGGAACCAGCTAAACAGTGAAACCCTAAGCTGTTCCAAAAATGGAGAACCTAATGGTATTACAGATTAAGTGTCAGGAATCCTCATTTCTTTCAATAAGGGAAATCTACTTTCAATTCAAGCCTTGATAAGAAAATTCCTCTTAAAGACAAGGTAAGCTAAATGACCCATCATGACAGCGGGGAAGATGGTGGACAAAATCACAGACAAAGCCAATAAGGGAAGGAAGACAGTATTACTAGCAAAGAGAGGCCACAACTGTTCTATCATGCTATACTGAGAACAATTCCCTGTTCACAAAGCTCCACACTCCAGAACCATTTTACTGGACATCTTGGGAGTGGAGCAAAGCTTCCTTACTAATGCTCCAATGCCATTGCATCAGGGGAATGAAGGAAATTAAAAGCAAGGGGCATGAAAGCTAAAGGCTCAGGAGCTGATAGGAGAGAGGGTACAGTCGAGTTTAGAGAAAAGAGCAATGGATTGAGTGGATGTGTCTAGCAAGGTCATTTCATGTGAAGTCCGAGCCAGCTGTGAATCCTGCATACCTATAGACACATTGATATCTGACACTGACACTGAGCTGAGTATCATTCTATATCTCTCCTGTCAGTCCAGTTATTCCTAAAGGATACTACTATTGACCTCTTAGTACTAAATCATGATCTGTAATTGTGATATTTGAACTGGATGCTTATATCCTTAATATACTATAATTACGAATAATGAAAACAATACAAAAAAATCAAAAAACAAAACAAAACAAAGAGCTGTTTCTTTAAGAAAATCAACTAGACAGACAAACCCTTATCAAAATTAACGAAAAGACATAGAGACATTATCCAAAGAAACAAAATCAGAAATGAAAAAGAAAACATAACAACAGACAATGGGGGAAATTACAAAACAAAAAGCAAAAAAGAACCCCAAAACAAGACTATTTCGAAAACCTGTACTCCACAAAATTGGAAAACATTAATGAAATTTATGATTTTCTAGAGTGATGCCATGATGTTAAGTCAGGATTAAGTAATTTATTTAAACAGCCCTATTAGTCTTAAGGAAATCAATGAAAGTCTCCCAACCCGAACCAGCTTAGAAACAGATAATTTTAGCTCAGAGTTCTACTATACTTTCAAAGAAGACCTAACGCCAACACTCCTCAAACCGTTCTGCAAATTAGAAACAGAAAGAACGTGACCTAATTCATTATATGAGGCTACCATCACCCTGATACCTAAACCACACAAAATTTCAGTAAAGAAATATAATTTCCAATTTTACTTATGAATGTTAATGCAAAAATACTCAATAAAATTAGAAAAAAACCCCTGAATTCAAGAACAGATCAAAAACATCATTCACCATGATCAAGTAGGCTTCATGCAAGGAATGCAGGGATGGTTCAATGTATGAAAATCTATCAGTGTAATACACTATATAAGCAAACTGAAAGAAAAAAATCACAACAGGGCTGCCTTTTATGGTATCAGTGGTAGAGGATGTGTCTAATCCTGCAGAGACTTGATGTGCCAGGGTCGGGGATGCACAAGGGGTCCCTACCTTCTCAGAGGAGAAGTGGGGGTTGGAGGTTAGGACTCTGTGAGGGGGAGCAGGCAGAGGCAGCATTTGGGATGGAAAGATAGAAAGAGAGAGAGAGAAAGAGAGAAAGAGAGAGAGAGAGAGAGAGAGAGAGAGAGAGAGAGAGAGAGAGAGAAAGAGAGAACCCAATTTTAGAGGGGAAAAATACTTTAAATTGTACCAAAAACTGCAGTTAAATTTGGTATTAAGAAGTTTTGAACTGCGACAAAGACTGTCATCATTATGTGTAAATGTTGTCAATACACATTTTTCCAATTTAAAAAAGCCTAAACTTTCTCATCTTTATATATGGTAATTTCAGATCACCAATAACAGTGCTGTCCCCAGTTTCTGCTCTGCTCCACTGGTAAGAAGAAGGAAGTAAACAAGGTATTTTTCTATATTGTCAAATTGAACAGCAGACGACATGATGTCACCAAAACTGGTGGAAGTGTTTAACATGTAGACAGTAAGTTTGTTGAATACTTGACTAGATTTATTCAATTTACCAAAAAATAGTTACATTTTTAAAATGATCTATATAACACATTGGAGTCAGCACACAGTGTACTAGATAGTCACACTTTATTCAGAGCAATCTCAGAATCCGGACAGCCTAGGAACATGGCTGACAAAATGGGAAAGTACATAGATACTGAATTCCAGTTTGGTTCTAAAATGCTGCTGTGCTAAGCCCATAAACTCAACCAAGAGGCTACATAAATTTCCCTTAAAGACTAAGTACTTTCATTTCCTTGATCAATCCCCCATGCTTATTTAATGCAAGTAGATTTAGACACAATCCCATAGTTTTGTGAGTGGAGTTGGCTCACTGAATAAACAGATTTCTTTTAATAGAAAACCTCTTTTAGCAGCTGGAGAACCTTGAGGAGAGCTTAGGTAGAGAGTCAATTGTGAACTCCCTGAGTATACTGTGGATGACCCATTGAGAATGGATCAGAACTGTAGGTGTTAGGAAAGAACTGAAGACCAAGTAAGAAGCTCTCACCATTTAATGTGCTCTTCATGACTCCTTTACTGCAAAATAAAGTTGTAAGAACAAGAGTAAAGAGGGAAGTTAACATTGAGTCTCCACCTTCAATTCAATTCAAATTAAACTGCAGACTGTAATAATCCCAAGCCTAGAGGCAGATGTGGCATCACTGTGTTGCAAGTTTGTGGTTGCCACAAGCATTAAGACTTATCAGACTCTTGTTACTAGATGTCAATCATGAGATTAATAGCAACCCAAGTCCTGAAGATTATACAATGAAACCCTTCTGGGTGATTCAATGTAAGCTGGACATGTAAAGGATCATACTAAGGCAAAGAAGGAAAAGTATCTAAACTAAGTCTAGAAATACTTGCTAACAGACTCTGTTTATGACACATTTATTTTTCTAAATCCAGTAAGAAGAATAATGACTATTATGTGTTTTATACATCTTCCATGTTCAGGGTATAAACATTTTTCTTACATTTTATCTTCTTTTACAACAGTTTCACAGAGTAGATGGAATTATTAGTTCCATTTTTTCAGGCTAAGAGCCTTGTCTAGGGAGATTAATTAATTTGCCCAAAGAAGAATTGAGGATTGAATCTATGCAAAGTGAACTGAGGAGTGGCCTTTTATTTTTAAAATAATTGTTCATTAGTGTTTATTGTAAGACGAAAACCAGAAAACAGTCATGAATAAAAAAGTATATCTTTACAACAGTGAATTTAATTTGTTTAAGAATGATTATTCACTTAAAAATTCTTCTGTACTATTTTTCATATTACATTTCCAATAAAGAGTGAGCTTCTTAAGGAACTTTTATTTTTCAAATACTTTTTCCTAGGCACATACTGGGCACTCAAATGTGTGTGAGTCAAGCCAAATGAATCTATGAGCAAGCTGCCTGTTGGGGCTACCACAGCAGCATGGTAGCAGCACCTCCCAGACAACCTTCCTAAAGACAGCCACACAGTGCCAGAGTTGGATGGTGGAATTTGTCAGCCAGTCCAATTTTGGGGTACAGTGTCATAACAACTTCAAAAGTGTGATTAGAAAATTCGTTGAGACTGAACATTTTAGAAGCACTTGTTCCTGTCTTTCCCACACACAGAAAACTCCTAGAATAGCAGTTCACAGATATTCTCTCTCTCTCTCTCTCTCTCTCTCTCTCTCTCTCTCTCTCTCTCTCTCTCTCTCTCTTCTTCAAATGTATTAAACCAATGAGAAATGATATTCTTTGTCTAAAGAACAATTAGAAGGTAAAGGCATAAACATTCAAATGAGATTGTGGTAAGCTGTTTTTGTTGATATACTTTTTTGTTCATTTATATATTTATTATTAAAAATTAAAAGGACCAGAAGTGTGGCTCAGTGTTGAAATACTTATCTGGACACAGAGACCTTGGATTTAACCTCCAGAAGTATCAAAACTTTAAAGTGGTATAATTTACAGCACACCATACAGTATTAATTCCTGTACATGTTGAATGTTTATACCAAGAATAGCATGAGTGCATATTCTTTTTATAAATCATTTTATTTATTCATATTCCAAATGTTGCCCCCTTTCCCAGTCAACCTGCCAAGAGTTCTTCACTCTCCTCTTTTTACCTCTGAGAGGGTGCTCACCCACCCATTCCCCTCACATACCCATCCACCCCCACCTCACCACCACCCCTATCCCCCTTCCCTAGAGCACCAAGTCTCCACATCCTCTCCACTGAGGCCAGACAAGACAGTTCTCTGATATATATACCTGGGGAATGGGGGGGGGGTTCACAGACCAGCCCATGTATGCTCTTTGGTTAGTAGCTTAGTCTTTGAGAGCTCCCAGAGATCAGGGTTAATTGATATTGTTGTTTTTCCTATGGGTTTGCCATCTCCTTCAGCCCCTTCAATTCTTCCCCTAACTTTTCCATGGGGGTGCCTGACCTCAGTCCAATGGTTGGCTTATCTGCATCTGTCTCGGCCAGTTGCTGGTAGAACCTCTCAGGGGACAGCCATGCTAGGTTCCTGTCAGCAAGCACAGTATGGCATCAGTAATAGTGTCAGAGTTTGGTGCCTACTCATGGGACGGATCCCAGTTTGGACCGGTCATGACATTTTCTTCAATTTCTGCACCTCTTTTGTCCTTGCATTTCTTTTAGACAGGAATGATTCTGGGTGACTCCATTCCTTCACTGGGGATCGGGTGGGGACTATGTATCTACTGGAGGTGGTTTCTTCAGGTTTTCCCCACTGTTGGGCATTCCAGCTAACATTATCTCCATTGAGAACTGGGAACCTCTCACATTCCAGGTTTCTGGGACTTTCTAGAGGTTTCCCCAGCCCGCATCCTGCCCCATAGCTATTTCCATTCATTCTCCTGGTCCTCTGGCTTCTTCCCTGTCTACTTGATCCTGCCCCCTTTCACCTAACCCCTTCCCCTTCCCAGCCATGGCCCTCCCTCCCCGCCCTCTTCTTCCCATGATTATTTTGTTCCTCCTTCTAAGTGGGATTGAACCATTCTCACCTGGGCCTTCCTTCTTGTTAAACCTCTTATATTCTGTGTTTTGTATAATGGATATTGTGTACTTTTTGGCTAATAATCCCTTATCAGTGAGTATCTATCATGCGTGTCCTTTTGGGTCTGCATTACCTTTTATGGGAGGATTTTTTTTTTAGCTCCATCCATTTGCCTGCAAAATTCATGATATCCTCATTTTTAATAGCTATATAGTATTTCATCATGTAAGTGAACCACATTTTCTGTATCCATTCTTCAATTGAGGGACATCTGTGTCCATTGAGCCAATTTCTGGCTATTAAATAAGTCGGTTATAGACATGGCAGAACATGTGTCCTTGTGGTATCATGTGTTTAAACTCTAACACTTGGTTATTAGAAAGAATATTTGGATCATTATTATTCTTTCATGTCCTAGCTAATATTTGATCTTTCTCTTATCTTCATATCCATGGAATAAAGTACCCTTGCTGCACACCTAAAAGTTCTTGTTTTCTTGGAAAGCTACTCAACCTGTACCCTCTACATGTGGTTGTGATGAGAACTTCCAATCAGTCATCTAACCATCTGGTTCAACATGGTTAGGTAGCCAGTGTCAATTCAAACTTCTAGATCCTGACAGGAGGCAATTTATTTTAGGCATATTTAAGTACATGATTTGGGAAAAAAAGTTTCCTGATAAGAATTAAGTCAATTCTGTGTGAACAACAAAGCTTAAGACGTGTTTACATGAAACCCTCA
The DNA here is from genome assembly GCF_021556685.1 of Rattus norvegicus. Taxonomy (NCBI): domain Eukaryota; kingdom Metazoa; phylum Chordata; class Mammalia; order Rodentia; family Muridae; genus Rattus; species Rattus norvegicus. The sequence continues at coordinate 162,241,309 of NC_141535.1, forward strand.
GAAAGTAATATGACCTCTTCCATAAAGATGGGTTCTATTGACTTTGAAACAATGGTCAAGATAAAGGTCAGAGAGAAGAACTGAGACAAACATAAAAGTCTGTGGGAGTCTCAGGTGTGGCCTGGCCATGCAGATAACAGAGAGGTCACCCAGGTTATTGTAAAGTACACGTGACATCTCCAATAAGGACGGATTCTATTGAAGGAGAGGGTTTGAAATAAAGGTCTAGGGAGGAAGAGTCTGGGATAAACATAAACACAAGAGTCTGGGGGCAGGGCGGTAATTATGGCCTGGCCCTATAGATAGCAGGGGTCACCAGACTATTATTGTAGAGACAAGCTTGGGTGTTTAGCATTCCTGGGCTCCCTGATGCTTATCCTGAGCACAGGGTCCTCTTGCCCTCTACAGTGCTAGACCAGGGTGGATTGCATACCCTTTCTTAGTCATGGTAATTAACCTAGATAGGTGAATCATGATTCAAGTCAACCAGAGATCTTTCGGGGGATTTTTTTTTTTAACTAGAATTAGAAATGACTATGTTTCTTGCTAGTTGAGATCATGTAACTACTCGTAAAACCAAGCTATTAGTAGATTGGGGCCTGGCATTAGTTATGTCATGGAGATTCCCTATAGGCTTAAGATGAAAAAGCAGCCTGAAATAATAGGCAGGTAGAGAGGTAGGGTGGACACACACACACACACACACACACACACACACACACACACACACACACCACATATACACATAGGACCAAGAGAAACAGAAACAGAAACCAACTGCTTTCAAAGGTTTGCATTCAGTAGCCAGTAGATAGCCAGTTTTTAGAGCTGACTCAAGTTAGATCTTTCTCCTTGAACCTGAATAATTCTAATAGGCAAACCTTTGGGTGTTTATAAACAGTCGGTAATAACCTGTCTTCCAGCTTCCATTCCCCTTGACATCTGTACTGAAGAGAAAAGGGAATTGCTGAAGCTATTTTGACAAATGCATAATAATTACAGCATTCAACAAACTTAGTCTGCTTCTTTGGGGTCGGGATGATTTTGGGTGTGAAATGGTTTAACTGAGGGCTTTAAGCCTGGCATTTAAAGGTGTAGTGGCCGAAGGGGAGCTCAAAATTTGCACCTTGGAGAAGCATAGAATTTTGCAGAGAAGAGAGGGTAGGTGTAGTAGACACAGACACTCATAAAACCATGTGTGTGTGTGTGAAAAAAACTCCCTGTTGTGATCACAATATATGTGTGTGGAATTGACGAATATTGACACATTAGATAGTCCTCACTTCTGAAAATCTTAAATGTTATTCTAAGTAGTCAGAAATCTGTAGCTATGAGAAGCCATTTGCAGCTCTCCGCTATGAGTCAGTCAGATTTATGCATACATTACATACATGAACATCATGAACACCCAGAGCAAATTTTATTGCTCATACATGAGGTCCAGCAATTCTGAAGTGCTTCAAGGTCAATCTCCACTTACTGTCCTACACATTTTATGCAGATTACCTCATCGGCTCATTTCATGTGGATCAGATCATCCATTTTCCTCTTTATTTTAGAAACATTCTATGTAGCAAAATATACATATATGTATGTGAGATCACTGTATAATTTATATAATTAATATGCCATTGGTGGTGTATTTGAAAATTATTGGCTACTAGCCTATCATGTGTAATTTTGAAACCTTGCTAATGGTATATACATCTACTATAAAATTGCTCAGTCACATGTGGATGTACTTTCAGTTTTTCGACACACCCAAACTGATTTCCACAGTGGTCCACTAATTTGCATTACTATCTGCTGTATATGAAGGTTCTCTTCACCCATATCCTGAGCAACATTCACTGTTGTTAAACACTGACATTCGACTTAGGCAAGAAAGGAACCCAATATGGTCTACACTGACAATTCTCGAAAACCACTGAGGTTGAATTTTTCATACGCTTGTTAACTACTTGTATTTTAACTTTTGAGAATTGTCTGTTTATTTGAACATTTATTGATAACGCTATTTGATTGCTCATAGTTTAGATTTTTGAGTTCTTTGTATATTTTGGTTACTAACTTTCAGTCAGATGTATACCTTGCATAGTTTTTCTTCCATTTTCTTTACTTGATTAACTGTTTCCTTGGCTCTACTTGTCAATTTTTATTTCCAGAATTATTGGAGTCCCATGGGGAGGGTGGTTGGAATCCCTTGAATACTTCTCTCTCTCTCTCTCTCTCTCCCTCTCTCTCTCTCTCTCTCTCACTCTCCCTCCCTCCCCCTCTCCTTCTCCTTCCTTTTCTTCATTCTTCCTTTTTCTTTCCTTTTTGAATGTCTAGATTTTTAATCATGTTGAAGAATACTTCCTGAAATTCAGATTATAGAAGAATTCACAATTTTTTTTGATGAATATGTGGTTCCTTTTTTAACCCTTAATTTAAATATCTGATCCATTGGGAATGTTTGCTGGCTTGTGATGTAAGAGATGGAAACAATTTTATCTTTCTCCATATGGATATCCATTTATAAGGTTTATTTAAAAGTCCATCTTCTACCCACTGATTTAAAATGCCTCTCATCTTGCACACTGAATTTCCACCTACAATTGCATCTGTTTCTTTATTTTCTACTGTTTCCATTGGTTTATATTAGCATCCACATACTATTAGCAAAGTGGTTGAATTATGTTTTACACTGTTTCAAATATTTTTTTTTTTGGTTCTTTTTTTCGGAGCTGGGGACCGAACCCAGGGCCTTGTGCTTCCTAGGTAAGCGCTCTACCACTGAGCTAAATCCCCAGCCCCTCAAATATTTTTTAGCATGGCCTTTCTTCCATTTTCTTTGCTGATGCTATTCTTTTACAGGGTTCATTTAAATATTCTTATTACTTTTCAAAATATCTAATGACTTTTCCTAGGCAAGTTTCTTATAATTAGAAAAAAACCCTTTATAGGCATTTTATTAAGGTTAAGATAAATTTACAAATATATTTAGGTAGCGATTATACTGTTATTTTTCTTACTCTTTATGGTCCACCTTCCCATTAATTTATGTCTAGTTCTTTCTAAACAATTTTCTGGATTTCTTTATATAAATAATGAACATTCTTTGTAAATATATTCAAAAAGTGCTTGTTTTTCCTTTTATTTGTTTATTGAATATTTTAAATTTACATTTCAAATTCTATACCCTTCCTTTCCTGGTTTCCCATCCATAACCCCCCTATCTCACCCCTTCCCCTTCTTCTATAAGGGATTCGCCCCAACCACCCCTCCTTCCTGCTTCCCCACCCTGACATTCCCTGACACTGCAGGGCCCAGCCTTGGCAGGACCAAGGGTTTCTCCTCCCATTGGTGCCCAACAAGGCCATCCTCTGTTACATTTGCAGCTGGAGCCATGGTCTGTCCATTTGTAGTCTTTGGGTAGTGGTTTAGTCCCTGGGAGCTCTGGTTGGTTGGTATTGTTGTTCTTATGGGGTTGCAAGCCCCTTCAGCTCCTTCGATCCTTTCTCTAATTCCTCCAACGGGGACCCCTTTCTCAGTTCAAAGGTTTGCTGGTAGCATTTGCCTCTCTATTTGTCAGATTCTGGCTGAGTCTCTCAGAAGACAGCTATATCAGATTCCTGTTAGCATGCAATTCTTAGTTTCATCAATATTGTCTGGGTTTGGTGGTTGTACATATATATACAGCAGTATATATATATATATATATATATATATATATATATATATATATATATATATATGCTGGATGCCCAGGTAGGGCCAGCTCTGAAAGACCATTCCTTCAGTTTCTGCTCTGAACTTTGTCTCCATATTCCCACCTATGAATATTTTTGTTCTCCCTTTTAAGGAGGACTGAAGCATCTGCACTTTTATCATCCTTTTTCTTGAGCTTCATGTGGTCAGTGGATTGTATCTTGGATAATTCAGGCTTTTGGACTAATATCCACTTATCAGTGAGTGTATACCATGTGTGTTTTTTTGAGATTGGGTTACCTCACTAAATATGATATTTTCTAGTTCCATCCATTTGCCTATGAATTTCATGAAGTCACTGTTTTTGATAGCTGAATAGTACTCCACCGTGTAGATATACCACATTTTCTATATCCATTCCTCTGTTGAAGGGCATCTGAGTTCTTTCCAGCTTCTGGCTGTTATAAATAAGGCTGCTATGAACATGGTGGAGCATGTGTCTTTGTTGAATGCTGGAGCATCCTTTGGGTGTATGCCAGGAGAGATATAGCTGGGTCCTGAGGTAGTGCAATGTTCAGTTTTCCGAGAAACCTTAAGACTGATTTCCAGAGTGGTTTGGATTTTATGGGCTCTCCCTTGAGTTCACCTTAGGAATGGCTGATAAAGCATACACAGGTTTCTAAAGATAGGCTCTTTTCCACTTTTTCTTCTATTACTTTGAGTATATCTAGTTTTATGTGGAGGTCCTTGATCCACTTGGGCTTAAGCTTTGTATAGGGCAATCAGAATGGGTTGATTTGCATTCTTCTACATGCTGACCTCCACCTGAACCAGCATCATTTGTTGAAAATGCTGTCTTTTTTCCACTGGATGGTTTTAGCTCCCTTGTCAAGGATGAAGTGACCATAAGTGTGTGAGTTCATTTCTGGGCTTTCAATACTACTCCATTGATCTACCTGCCTGTCTCTGTACCAATACCATACAGTTTTTATCACTATTGCTCTGTAATATAGCTTGATGTCAGGGATGGTGATTCCCCTGGAAGTTTATTGTTAAGGATAGTTTTCGATATCCTTGGATTTTATTATTCCAAATGAATTTGCAAATTGCTCTTTCTAGCTCTATGAAGAATTGAGTTGGAATTTTGATGGGGATTGCATTAAAACTGTAGATTGCTTTTGGCAAAATAGTCATTTTTACTGTATTAATCCTGCCAATCCATGAGCATGGGAGGTCTCTCATTCTTCTGAGATCTTCTTCAATTTCTTTCTTCAGAGACTTGAAGTTCTTGTCATACACATCTTTCACTTGCTCTTGCATTTGGAGATATTTAGGATTGAGAGTTCATCCTGGTGGATTTTTCCTTTAATGAATATGATGTGTCCTTCCTTATCTTTTATGATAACTTTTGTTCAAAATTTGATTTTATTCGATATTAGACTTGCTACTCTAGCTTGTTTTTTTGCACCATTTGCTTGAAAAACTGTTTTCCAGCCTTTTAACTGAGGTAGTATCTGTCTTTGTCACTGAGGTGTGTTTCCTGTATGCAGCAAAATGCTGGCACTTCTTTCTGTATGCAGTCTGTTAGTGTCTTAGGGTTTCTATTCCTGCACAAACACCATGACCAAGAAGCAAATTAGGGAGGAAAGGGTTTATTTAGCTTACTTCCATGTTGCTGTTCATCACTAAATGAAGTCAGGACTAGAAGTTAAGCAGGTGAGGGATGCAGAGGCCATGGTGGGATGTGTCTTACTGGCTTGCTTCCCTTGGCTTGCTCAGCTGGCTTTCTTATAAAACCCAAGACTACCAGTCTAGGGACAGCACCACACACATATTGCTGGGTCCTCCCCCACTTTGTCACTAATTGAGGAAATGCCTTACAGCTGGATCTCATGAAGGCATTTCCACAAATAAGGCTTCTTTTTCTGTGATAACATTAGCTTATGTCAAGTTGATACACAATACTAGCCAGTATATTTATTCTATGTCTTTTTACTGGGGAATTAATTCATTGATGTTAAGAGATATTAAGGAATAGTGATTGTAGTTTCCTGTTATTTTTGTTGTTAGAGGTGAAATTATGTTTGTGTGACTTGCTTCTTTTGGTTTCATTGCAATGAGATTACTTTCTTGCTTTTTCTAGGGTGTAGTTTCCCTCCTTGTTTTGGAGTTTTCCATCTATAGGGCTGGACTTATAGAAAGATATTGTGTAAATTTGGTTTTGTCATGGAGTATATTGGTTTCTCCATCTATGTTAATTGAGAGTTTTGCTGGATATAGTAGCTTGGGCTGGCATTTGTAGTCTCTTAGGGTCTGTATGACATCTGTCCAGGATCTTCTGGTTTTCGTAGTCTCTGGTGAGAAGTCTGGTGTAATTCTGATAGGTCTGCCTTTATATTTTACTTGACCCTTTTCCCTTACTGCTTTTAATATTCTTTCTTTGTTTTGTGTGTTTGGTGTTTTGACTATTATGTGACAGGAGGAATTTCTTTTTTTGGTCCAATCTATTTGGAGTTCTGTAGGCTTCTTGTATATTTATGGGCATCTCTTTCTTTAGGTTAGGCAAGTTTTCTTCTATAATTTCCTGGCCCTTTAAGTTGGGAGTCTTCACTCTCTTCTGTACCTATTATCCTTAGGTTTGATCTTCTCATTGTGTCCTTGATTTCCTGTATATTTTCTTTTTTTTTTCCTTTTCTTTTTTTCGGAGCTGGGGACCAAACCCAGGACCTTGCACTTGCTAGGCAAGCGCTCTACCACTGAGCTAAATCCCCAACCCCGATTTCCTGTATATTTTCTGTTAGGAGCTTTTTGTGTTTTATATAATCTTTTATGGTTGTGTTGATGTTTTCTATGGTACTTTCTGTCCCTGAGATTCTCTCTTCTGAAACTTGCATCTATGACTCCTCATCTCTTACCTCTGTTTTCCATCTCCAGAGTTGTCTCCCTTTGAGCTTTCTTTATTGTTTCTATTTGCATTTTAAAATCCTGGATGGTTTTGTTCATTTCTTCACCTGTTTGGTTGTGTTTTCCTGGAATTCTTTAAGGGATTTTTAAAGAATTTTTGTGTTTCCTCTTTAAGGGTTTCTATTTGTTTACTTGTGTTGTCCTGTATTTCTTTAAGGGAGTTACTTATATCCTTCTTAAAGTCGTCCATGATCATCATAAAATGTGATTTTAAGTAGAAATCTTTCTTTTCCAGTGTGTTTAGATATCCAATGTTTGCTTTGGAGGGAGAACTGGGCTCTGATGATGCCAAGTAGCCTTCATTTCTGTTGCTCAGGTTCCTGTGCTTGCCTCTAGCCATCAGGTTGTCTCTGGTGTCAGCTTGTCTTGCTGTCTCTGACAGTGCTTTGCCCCTCCTGTAAGTCCACGTGTCAGCACTCCTGTAGACCTGTGTGCTATCTGACTCTGACATGTTATGTAGATCTGGGAAGAGAGAGCTGTCCCTAGGTTTGTGTGTCCTGAAACCTCCAGGTGGGTAGCTTGGAGCTGTAGAGTTCGTCTTGCCTCTGCTCTCAGGTGTGTTGGCGCTCCTGGTTATTGGCTTTCAGCTCTTAGAGCAGGCTGAAACCAGAAGTGTCCTACCCTTGACTGCTCCTAGGTTCCTGTGCCCAGAAGGCACAGAGGGCACTAGGTGGGTTCCTCTTGGGTCAGGAATGTGGACAGATGTTGTTGTCTCCTCTGAGCTCTCCCCTTTTTTCTGTTGCCTTCATAAATGACAACTGTCATGGATTCTTTCATTACTTATTTTCTCTAGTTTTTTTTTCTGTAAGTCTATATTTTAATTATATATTTTGTTGTTTAGGCATGAAATATATGCATGCATAATGGATCTTATATCATCACTTAAACACTGATAATTTTATTTTGTATTTTTTGTTACATTTTTTAGCTCCTTTAGATTTTTCCACATATACAATCATTTTCTCTTTATATAGTTTTTCCCATTGTTTCTTATTATGCTAGGATAAGGGTTATTGTTCTGCATCTAATAATTGCATTGTTAATGTGATTAACTGAATGTGGTATAAAAATTGGTGTTGGACCATTTTGTGACAATTGTTACAAGTTGTAACAATCTACAGAAGGGATTGTTATAGTGAGAAAATAAAGTAGGAATGCTTGTCATCTCTCCCTTTTATGTTAAAATCCCTGGATAATCTAATTCCATGGGCAGAGTTGCTTCATGGCCATATTGCCAGATCCCATCAAGTGGACCATATACTTGAACAATTAAGAGATAAATACAATCTAAATGAATGAGTGAGTGAATGGTTGAATAGAAATAAACTGTAGGAAATAATCACATGTAACTTTACCCAGCAGGTTATGGAGACTGGATAATTGTGAAAGATTAGAGAGTCTGAATTAGGTAGAATTGTTGTCATTTGCTTGAATTTACAATTTAAGAAAGAAAACTAATATTAAGAGGCGGCTATTTTACTTTGAGGTTTCCTATAAGACATTTTAGTAGAGACACCTGCTATGCTTGCACGTGTTTTCAAAGAAGGGACCCAAAGATACTACTTTATTTTTTACTTTTCCTAGATATTATGGTAGCTATATCACAAGGCCTGCATCATTCTAACATATACATAACAAGACAGGAGGACAATTGTCATTCTTCAAGTACAGGATAGACATCAATGACAATGGAGCTATGTAATATAGCAAGAACATGTTATGTCATATGTCAAAAAGTGCTAAGCTCTAAGTTTTCAAACTCAGGCATTCTACTGCCAAAGCCTATGGGACGCCAGACAGATGTCTAATATTAAGAGAACAGTCAGAAAAGAGTCATCATAGTTGAAACATCTGGAGGTATTGAATTATTTTTTGTATTATTATCTTAAGAGAGTAATAATGAAAAGTAATTGAAGCAAAACAACTTAAAAGGTTGTCTGAAGAGGAAGAGGCAGAGCAAAAGTGGCAGAGAGCTGGGGGGAACCACAGAGAACATCCGGGACAGATGCCAGCTGCTCTCAGAACTAGAGAAATTCCGTTTGTGTTTTGCTTTCTTTTTCAGTTTTGTGTGTGTGTGTGTGTGTGTGTGTGTGTGTGTGTAGTTTAGATCCACATTTTTCTTACTGTCAATCAGTTCTCAGTTCTCATTTTAAAATGTCATACCTTTAGCCCTCTCTCAGATCCCCTCCTAAAAAGAAAGAAAAGAAGAAATAAGGAGAGAAAGAGAGAGAGAGAGAGAGAGAGAGAGAGAGAGAGAGAGAGAGAGAGAGAGAGAAAGGAAGGAAGGAAGGAAGGAAGGAAGGGAGGGAGGAAGGAAGGAAGGAAAGGGGGATGGAATAGGAAGTTATATGGACAGGAAATTGGGAAAAGGGATAACATTTGAAATGTAAGTAAAAAAATCCAATTAAAAAAAAGAAAAGAATACATATCTGGTACAGAATTTCATAGGATTCGTAGCTATACCAAATTTAAAAAAAGTTTTATTAGAATTTTAAGTTAGCACACAAAGTAATATGTTTCATTATGATAGTGTCTTCGTGAAAGACCCCCAGAGAGGACCTTTCCCTCAGGAGGAGTCCCAAGCGCCCAATGACCGAGCCGAGTCCACTCGGATGCAATCAGCAAGAGGGTTTATTGGAAAACACAGGTACCTGCGGGCACACAGTCTCTTCAGAGGACTTGCGCGCCCAGCAGCTCCAGCATGGGGCTTTTATAGGGATTGGGGAAGCAGAAGCGGGTGTACAGAAGCAGATGCATAGTTACGGGGATTGGTGGATTCAAACGAGGCACATAGACATGTTCACATATGATTGGCTATTTCACATGATGAGGTAATAAGGTATAGCTACACACATTGGCAGGTTTGGGGCATCCTGGATGTTGGGGGCTGGGGGCTTATCTCTTCCTGCCAGGTGGCCTGTGAGTCAGATCCGGTACTCCTGGTCTGTTCTGCATTCCTTTCCTTTTATGGTCTGTTAGTTCTAGTGGCAGGGCGGGGCTGCCTGGGCTTGCTTTTCACAGTGTTTAGTCCTGAGTTGAAACATACTCTTTTAACTTCATATTTTTAAACCTTAAATCTGTATAATTTTCCTTTCATTCCCCTCTTCTTCTACTAAGTAATTCTAATCTTAGAATTTTGATATCAAGTCTCGTATTTGGTCTCACCAGTTGTCCTAACTGACTGGTACTGTTGTCTCAGAACCAACCGCACAGCACTCACTCGATTTGTAACAAAAGCAATTAACCTGTTTGTCACGCAGGGTCCAAAAACTAAAACCAAGAAAATTATTAGTAATGGCCCAGCCATATAGCAGAGAGTAGGGTAGTCATCCTGGGAGACCGAGTGAACCAAGACTCAAACCAACCTTGTTGAGCGTCTCTATCTTTTTGTAGGAGTCAAGCCTATTAACTAGTTTCTTTAACATACATGGACCTATAATCAGAAGCAGAAGCAAAACTAAGAAGGGTCCCATAAGGGAAGATATCAGAGTAGTTATCCAAGGAGATCTACTAACCCAGCTCTCGAACCATTCCTGATGTGCTTCTCTGTCTCTCTGTCTTTTATCTAACCTTTCTCTAAATTTATTCATGGAGTCTTTAATTACTCCTGAATGGCAGTTCTGAATTCTCTATAAGCCTTGCATTGCAACAGCAGATGTCCTTGTGCTGCCCTTGCAGCACCTAGATAGCCTTAGCCCTAAGTAATTCTCAACTCCTTTTTTTTGTGTCTTACTAAGTCTTTAGCATCAGGATTCCAATCTGGACACTATCTGAACCTATACACCAAGGTCATGACTGTCTTTCAGAACTTCTAAACTCATACAGGTTGTGATCCCTGAGGCACAGTCCCAAGAAGTGTTAGGAGTACTAACATATGCAATGTTACATCATTTGCAATAGAAATCAAGCCTATTTCCACACCTATCCCGATGGAACGAGGGCAAACATGAAATTCTTGTTTCTAAAGCACACTCCTCAAGTGAGCATTATAGCAACCTCCCAGTCAGTTTCTGATGTATCCACTTATCTGATGTGTAAGTCTAGGGAGCTTTTTGAAGATCTGAGTGTCCCTCTAGGTCTCAGCTCTCAGCCCCAACAGCTAGTATGTGGCTGGTGAGGGCTGAGAATTGACGGCTGTCAGGGTGGTCAGTAGCACCAGGTACAGTCCTTTCCAGTGAGTATCTGGGTTCGGTGCCATCGTATGTAGCCGAGTCTCCGACCTGGAACTGGTGAGATGTCTCAGGGGTCCCCAGGGCATAGGCTGCTGTCAGCTCTGAGCAGATTTCTTTCTGTATCACCTGTAGGTCTTTTAGCCTGGCACACAAATCATTATTACTATGGCACTATGACATGTTGGTTCAGTAACATCATCTAATACAGTCAGGGGGGCTGAGGCCCCATTTAAGATCTCAAAGGGGGTAAGGCTGAATCTGGAAGGGGTATTTCTTGCTCTGAAGAGAGCAAGAGGGAAGGAGTGTCACCCAGTCTGCGCCAGTCTCCATGGTTAATTTGGTCAGGGTCTCTTTTAGAGTTCTATTTATTTACTCTACCTGTCCTGAACTTTGAGGTCTGTAAATACAATGTAATTTCCAATCGACCTCTAAATACTTGGCCACACCCTGGCTTACCTTGGCAATGAAAGTAGGGCCGTTGTCTGACCAGATTACCTTGGGCATTCCAGACCTGGGGAAGATTTCTTCCAGTATCTTCTTGATGATTGCAGAGGCCGTCTCTCGTTTGGTGAGGAAAGCTTCTATCTATTCCTGAAAAAGTATCTACAAGCACTAGGAGATACTTGTGATTATATTTTTCTGGTTTTATCTCAGTGAAGTTCACTTCGACTTTTCACTAAACTCTCTAGGTCTCTTTGCCCTGTTTGCTTGCTAAGCATTCACTTATTGACATACCTTATACTTTCTACTGTCTCTCTGGCTAAAATCTTAAAGTCTATTACATACACGTAACTACTTGGACAAACTTTTTATCTCCTAAATGAGTCCATTTCTGTATTTGGCAAAGTGAGTCTTTTCTTTGTTCTCTGGGGGAGTATAGCTTTCCCCTCAAGTGTGCCATTGTCCTTTATCTTTTAAGCAATTTGGGCCTTTTCTAAGTGAGGCCATCCCTCAGTCCGATCCTAGTTCTCAGTGGTTGTTTCTTGCAGGCCTGCAACCAGGATAGGCTCCTGCATAGCCATTTCCCGAGCCACTTTATCTGCTTTGTTACTGCCCAATGCCACTGAATCTCTTCCCTCCTGATATCATGAGCAATGAATAGTACTCACAGTTGTTGGCTTCACCAGGGCATCCAAGAGATGGCAAAGGCATCTGCGGCACTGATGTACTGGGGGGGTTGAGGTTCAGCCATCCTAGATGACATTGTGTTGTCCACCATGGCAGCACCCACTTATCTCTGGCCTTCATGAAGAGAACTGTTCCCGTCTGTGGACAAGGTAGCCTCGGCTTTCAGCAGGGGTCAATCAGCCAGTTGCAGAGGTCTTTCCTCCACCCATGGGCTTCTGCCAGTGCTTGACACTCGTGCTGTGGTGGCTCCAGGTCAGGATTGGGCAGCAAGGTGACCAGATTGCCCCCAACAGGTAGAGAATCTAGTCCATGGCAGCTAACCAGTGGTCCCATCTTTTGGGACACTCTATTCAAAGGCAAACATCAGCCACTCTATCACAGTTTAAGTCCTGGATTGGGTGATAATTGTTAGTGCCCGGCTGGCAGGAGTGATATGTTCCAAGCAGAACAGCGCTAAGCCATTCATCTCCCAGCATCAGGTACTGGTGCACTGAGACAGGTCTTAAGCTCCGCATACACAGTCTGTAGATATGCATACACATGGCCTCACCCAGCCATTTCAGCCCACGCAAGCCATTTTGGGGAGCAATTTTCTCATGAGCAAGGGATGGGGGCAGTCAGGGATGACTATGAACTAGTGGGTTACCCGGCCCACGCCAAGGTCCACTGTTCTTCGGGCAGTCCATAAGTATTGTTTGTTGCCAGTAGGCCCCTGTACCCAAGGTCTTTGGATACTGGCCCACTGGAGCATAGGAGCACAGAGCATTGGGTCCCTGTATCCATAAAACAACTGGGCAGGCTTCCCTCCTATCTCTGCACATAGCCAGCACTCCAGGACCGAGAGGCTCTCCAGTGTCCCCTCTTGTTCTTTCTGGGGCAGTCCCTGACCCAGTGTCTGTTTTTTCTTTGCATTAGGCACTCTGATCTTTAGCCAGGAATTCTCTTCTGTTGCCAGGTACTGTCTTCCTAGGTTCCCTAACTACTGTGGCCAGTATATGTTCCTCTCTTGTCTTTTATCTCTCTTTAGCTCTCTAGCTTCCTCTTCTTTTAGTCTCTTTTCTTCCCTAGCTTCCTGCTCTTTTTACCTTCTTTTCTCTTTCTCTTTGTTTAACTTTACTTTCTCTGTAAGTTATACTAACTCTCAGCAACTTAGCTTAACCCTTCAAATTTCTGTAACTTTCTCTTCATACCCTTTCCTTATCTTAGCCAGATTGGTGGGGCATTTTCCAGCCCCTAGGAGACCCACCCTTGGAGCCTGGGGGCAGACCCGGAGCACTCCCTACGTCAGTCGGGAGTGGGGGCCTTCCACCCATGTCTGGAACATTCTTTCTGGCCTCTAGCAGGATTCTGTCTTTCCTCGGTGGTAAAGAAGATCTGTAACAGTTACTAACAAGCATCTCACGTGGGATGGTGAGAAAACAAGAAGGGAATCTAGAGGAGAGAGGTCCACTGAAGAGGACAAATAGTATTTAGTCACACAGCTAAACCAGGAGGCCTTTTTTTGGACCAAAAGGCCACTGTAAATATAAGCACAAGCTTTGTCTATGAAACAGAAAGGCGAGCAGAGAGGCAGCCTATCTGTTACCGGCTGTCTCTCTGGACTTAGATTTTCCCTTAAGGAGTACCTACCTCCCTTCAGTGTCAGCTTGGTGGCTCTGTCTCTCAAAAGAACCAGCCTCCAAATGACACTAGGCTTCTAGTAACAACTAATAGCAAAAGGATGGAGAGATGGTTAGAACCTGGTTGCTAGATGCCAGGTGGCTGAAAAAAGAATCGTAACCAGTTCACCTGGGGCTATCAGGACCTCAGTAGCAGCCCTTTACCAAACTGTCTCAGTGGGCTATAGGCCCATGGAAAAGAAAACATTAATCCTGACTGGCAAAACAAAGTTCTTCACAGTTATAGATTCTTTGAAACTATTTTAGGGGCTCTTTTTGTCCCCCAACCTGGGGCATTTTAACCATAGGGGCAGGAACTGGCTGCTGTGGGGATAGGACCAAAGGCACTCTCCATGTTAATGATGATCAGCAAGAAAAGTAATTTAATGTTGGAGACTGACTCCTCCCTTGGAATAAGGACAGCAGATAAGGCACGCTTCCTTAAAGAACTTCTCTTAATGAGTGCTCTCCTTCTGTGAGCAAATGTCAGAAATTCCTTTCTTGTTTTCCTTATAGTCCTCTCCCACCTCGCTCTCAGCCTTTTTAGATAGTTCTTCCTGTAGCATTTCTAACACCGCCAGTCCCTTTTTTTTTATAGCCTGTTGACAGCATTTCTGATCTTTTAGGCAGCTACACACTAAGTGCCATACCGGCTGAAACTCCGCCTTTAAGATTCCTTACTCCCAAGGAAAATTTAAATCTTTCCCAGTTCATCACAGCTGGCTGCGAGCACAAGCACAGATAAAACACTATGTTTTCGTTTTGTTTTTCTTTCCTTTTTTTAGAGCTGGGGACCGAACCCAGTGCCTTGCGCTTGCTAGGCAAGAGCTCTACCACTGAGCTAAATCCCCAACCCCCAAAACACTATGTTTTAAAAATTAACTTTGGCTATCAACCAACACACCGCCACTAGAGCGGGGTCCACAAAATTAAGTTTCTTACTCACTAAGCATTAAGGGGACCAAGTAAAACTCTTCGACGAACAAAGCAAACAGTTTCATGATTTCAAACACAGTCATCGGTCCAAGATTTTAAACACAGTCGTCAGTCCAAATTCAAACACAAAACAAAAGTCAAAAAGGCACTAACAGACACCAACACGTCCAGAAAACCACAGTCAGGTCACAAAGAAGACAAACAATTCCAATAGTCAAACAAGTAACAAGCAGACGCGCCGCGCGGCTTCGGTACCAAACTGAAACCAAAAATTCAGACGGAGTCAGCGAGGGTCTTGGATCCTCTACTCCAATAAAATTCAGACAGAGTCATCAAGGGTGCGGATCCCTCCGAAAACGGACGGAGGTGCCACGGATCCGGATCTCCCTCTCCTCCAACCACCCTTGGAACGTCTTCCAGGGCTGCGGGGGAGAAGTCCGAGCTCGTCAGCTCCTTCTCTGGCCCGCCCAGATAGTCCCCAGATCTGAGCCTATTGATCGATCGTTCACAGGACAAGACACAACAGACAAGACAAACGCCGGCTGGCTTACCTCCCGGTGGGTGGTCGGTGATCTCTGGGCGGAGGGTCTCCAAACCCCGGGCGAGCCCCCATAATGAAAGACCCCCAGAGAGGACCTTTCCCTCAGGAGGAGTCCCAAGCACCCAATGACCGAGCCGAGTCCACTCGGATGCAATCAGCAAGAGGGTTTATTGGAAAACACAGGTACCTGCGGGCACACAGTCTCTTCGGAGGACTTGCGCGCCCAGCAGCTCCAGCATGGGGCTTTTATAGGGATTGGGGAAGCAGAAGCGGGTGTACAGAAGCAGATGCATAGTTACGGGGATTGGTGGATTCAAACGAGGCACATAGACATGTTCACATATGATTGGCTATTTCACATGATGAGGTAATAAGGTATAGCTACACACATTGGCAGGTTTGGGGCGTCCTGGATGTTGGGGGCTGGGGGCTTATCTCTTCCTGCCAGGTGGCCTGTGAGTCAGATCCGGTACTCCTGGTCTGTTCTGCATTCCTTTCCTTTTATGGTCTGTTAGTTCTAGTGGCAGGGCGGGGCTGCCTGGGCTTGCTTTTCACAGTGTTTAGTCCTGAGTTGAAACATACTCTTTTAACTTCATATTTTTAAACCTTAAATCTGTATAATTTTCCTTTCATTCGTACATATTTTGCCCTTAAAATATGGACCAGTTCACAAGTCTGTGGAGGTAAGGAGTAGATGAATCTTCTCTGTATCATTTTATGTTTAGTGCATGAGCTACTGAAGTAAGCACAGGAGATAACATTTATCAAGCCACAAGAATTCTTTTGATCGGATAAGGAAATGTTTATATTATTGGCCAAGAAAATTTGTGAGGAAAAGATTCATGTTTTATAAATCTATGTCACAACTCTTTATTTAAAGTAACTGGTCAAATGGAAGCAATTTGCAATTCAAGAAAACAAGTTTAGCTACTTAGAATAATAATCTTCCTGCCCCTAAGGCTTTGCGGGAGTGACATCTGTGTTACACTGTTATCAGTAGATAGCAGAGAGGTGAGAGGCTATGTCTTAGCTTAGTACTCTGACCTATTAAGAACATCTGAATGATTAGTACCTTTATAAGCACAAAAAAGAGAACCTGAGATGACCTCTATGCCAGGACAGGCAGGCCCCACTTGGGTTCCCAGGATAGGAGCAAGCCAGAGCCTAGAAGAACCCTGTCTGGTTCCTTGGGCCACAGGGTCTGTGGTAAAAGTGAAGCTGAGACAGATGACCCTAGCAAGGGAGCACTCCTGCAAATCAGACAAGGAGTGAACCAGAGGTAACCATCAGACAGGTGCCAGGGGGGCCTGATAAGGCCCTAGCCTGATATGAACACCAGTCTGGCATCACACAGGCCTGCATGGACAGACTATGCCCCATGTCATAATGCAGGAGTGTGGCATAGCATTCCTGAGCACTCCAAGGACAACCCCAGACTCTCCGGATATGGGTGAGGTGGCCCCAATTGTGTGAGAATGACATCAGTGTAGATCTTTTTTTTTCTCTGTTGAGGGAGGAGGTTGTAAGAGTGGAGGGTAGATACAAGGGGTGGGGAGATGTGTGGGATTAGAAAGATGTGAAACTCACAAAGAACCAACAAAAAAATAAACTAAAAAGAATAACAATGTCTAGCAGATTCTGAAGAACTTTTATAATTGAATTATGGTTTTAATAGTTTGGGTTTGTTTTTTGTTTGTTTATTTGTCATTTTACCCTCTGAATTTAAATGGCCACCTATGGGCTAAGTAACCGGCAAAATGATCAAATGAACAGACAAGATGTCAAAGGTATTTTGTAAATGCAGTGTTAGTAATGGGCAAGATGGTTTAGCAGGTAAAGCTATCTGCTGCCAAGGTATGTGACCCAAGTTCACGTTGATTACATCCCTGTGGCACACATCATAGAAGGAGAAAACTGACACATAAGTTATCCTCTGATTTCCATAGCTATGCTATGGCAAGTGCATCCACCTCTACCCACCCCCACACAACGAATGTAACAAAAATTTAATTTAGTATGGATAGTTCAATATGATGTAAATATCTTTGCTTTTGTAATTGACTTGTCATTCCCTTTTGAGTAGGATACATCAAGTCAGTGAGGGTGGCCATTTGGCTTTTGTGTAGCAATTTTGAATGCAACAGGGTTATTCATCTTCGCTGCCATCTAAATGCAATTTGTTGCCTAGTGTTTTGATTCCACTTTGTGTTTTATGGAGTTGATAAGATTCCAGATATTTTTTTGTTGTTGAGATTCATCCATCTTATAGTCAGAGGATTGCATTAATTCTTCCAGCTTTATGACAAAAACAAACATAACAGAAAAACCTGTCATCAAATAACAAATCGCTCAAGAGATGGAAGGATTAAGAGGGTAGGTCAGTAAAATTTTGTTTCTGGAATTTGCCATTCATTGTAAATGATCCTATAAGCAGTTTCATTTCAGAAAGGTTATTTTGCATATGGTAGCCTCTGCCATCTAGTGGCTGATTTGGTTACTATATGCTAACTCCCCCCCCCCCCCCCCCCGGAACTTGTTCTAAATTAGCTTGGCTTGGAACTCAGGATTCAGGGATTAGATTTGAGGTCATGACTTTAAAAGAGAGCCAGAAGGCTTATATAGGAGAGTTTGAGGGAGGAAAGGAAAGTGAGAAGTGATATAATTATAATATCAAAAAGTAATTAAAGAAGATGCACAACTAGGTAGTTATGCATTTATGGGGGACAGGAGAAACAGATTAGTGGTAAGAAATGATGTTCTTAATACAGACAACAACCAAACTGTATCGACTGTGAAGCTTCACATTTAAACACAACCCTGTCAGCAACAGGGAGTCATTCAAAGCTTGGAAGCAAGGGAGCTGGGATTCCCAGCTGGGAGATAGACAGACTGAGCTGCCATAGTTTAGGAAGTTTTTCCTTTGGGAAGACCTGATAAAAGTAGACCAAGAAAATTGTTGATCCAATGTGATGGTTTGAACATCTCAGTTGTAAATTGTTAACCAACCAGGTCAAATCTGTGGCAGTCGATGAAAATGTTTGGGAAACCCAGTTTAGAAACTTTCTCCTTTCTAACATATTTTTTCCTTAGGGTTTTACTGCTGTCAACAGATACCATGACCAAAGCAACTTTTTTTTAAGGATAACATTTGATGGCAGCTGGCTTACAAGTTCAGAGGTTCAGTCCAGTATCATCAAGGTAGTTTCATGGCAGCATTTTGACAGACATGGGACAGGAGGAGCTGAGACTTCTACATCTTCATCTGAAGGCTGCTAGAGGAAGACTAGCTTCTAAGCTTCCAGTCAGCTAGGATGAGTATATTAAAGCCCATGCCCACAATGATACACCTATCAAACAAGGCCACACTACTCCGTGGGCCAAATATATACAAACCATCACATTCTACTCTCTGGCCCCCATAGGTTTGTTTAAACACATGAGTCTATGGGGGCCATACCTAGCCATAGCATAATAAAAAATACATTTAGTCACACTTTCAAAGTTCCCATAGTCTATAATCGTCTCAACATAGTTAAAAATCCAAAATAAACAAAAATGTTTAAAGAACTTTTATGAGTATTCACATATCTACCACCTAAATTCTACATTATTATGTTTGTTTTATCACCTATCTATTTATCTGATCTCTCTCTATCTCTTATTTTTTTTACCAATTCATCTGTTTATTTTCTTTTTGGATACATTTCAATATAAGGGAACTGTAAACTTAAATACCTACCCTTTCAATGAAGAAAATAACAATTGAAAGTCTGATGAGATTTGATTTCAAGGCTTATAATGAATGAACAGCATAAATAGGAAAGTTTATGGGTTATACAGACAGATGTTGTGCCACAAAATGAGAGATGTCAGCTTAATATATGTCCTGTATGTATGTATACACAGGGTACATCAACAGGTCTAGCTAGATCTTAGAATCTTGGAAAAAATCAGAATCTTAGTACAAACTAGGAATCATTGCCTGGCAGTTATAAATGAAGGACTGCTCTGAGACAGAGAGTAGAAAAGAAGACTAGGACATATCCTAAGAAAAATGACATGTATTTATTTACAAGGCAAAAAATCAAATATAGTAAAAGAAAATATGAAAGAGGAAAGCACACGATGCTAAAGATGATAACAAAAAACCCAAAACTCTTGTATCTATCTTTGCATCAAGTTGAGAATACTTCAGGGATAACATGGTTTAAAAATGCCAGCCTTGTAAACTTGTAAATTGCCTGGGGAATTTCTAGGATTCTTAGGGTATGATGTATGATGAATCTTACTGTGTTTTTATACATGTGTATTTATGAATGCTGACAGTGAACTATTGGCAGTCAATCTTTTCATAACATTGAATCATCTACATAACAGTGAGAAAAAAGTTTACATAAATCATTTTCCTCAGTATTATATAATGTGAAAACTGCTCCTTGTTTGTCTTGGGGTAGGGGTAAGGATTAACTCATGCTTACTCCTACACCTTCCACAGGCAGGAACCTTTGTTCACTTAAAGAGTTTAACTAAAGGTTTATGTTTGTGATGTAGTGAAATTTACTCCTGATTAACTTTAGGGAATTCATTATGGTGAGAATAAAAGGACATTTTTAATGTAAAAAATAAATTAGGTCATTAAATTATTCCGAAGGTGTTATATCCTTTAATCATATTTTATGGCTTTTTAAAACAGCAATACCTGAAGAGATAGAAAATATCAGAGAAAATTGTGAAAATTGTAAGGAAAAGGATCGAATAAAATGAGCAAAACAGCAAAGGGAAGAATCAAAATCAGCGTCTCTGAATAGGACTTCAATATAAACTCTTAAAAGCTAAAACAAAACAAAACCAACAAACCAAAATAAAACTTCTAAAACACAACAATAGGAATAGCTGTGTCCAGGTCTCAAAGCTATCATTCATTAAAAGATTTGGTTTACAGATTTATAACTTATTTATTATATGTTTAATATTACCAAGGGAAAACACAGTTAAAAATTTTATTGTTCAGAAATTTATACAAACATATAATGTGCTTCAATCAAATCCACCCCTCATTCACTGCCAAACGCTTTTTTTTTTTTTTTTCTCAGAGCTGGGGAACCGAACTCTCGGCCTTGTGCTTGCTAGGCAAGTGTTCTTACCACTGAGCTAAATCCCCAATCCCTGCCAAACGGTTTCTTTTGTATTACCCTTCCCATCCTTTCTACCAACTTCATGTGTTTCTTTTTTATATTTAAATCAAACCTACTGAGTCCACTGAGAGCTGCCCGTATGTCCATGGTGTAAGACTATCTGCTGGTGTCTAGAGGTAAGGAATATTGTTACCTCTCTTTAGGAAAAAAGTGACTAGAAACTAGGCTGTAATGAATATTGTTTTTTCAAATTAATATATCTCCCTTCCACATCAAAATACATGTAACATTTATATTGATACTCTAGGAGCTTCATATCATGTACCCTATAAAAATCCCTCCCCTTCCTTTCTTATCTGTCTCTGCTCTACAACACTCTCCAGAAGAGGTAAAATACATGACGCATAGAAAAAAGAAGTCCCTTTTGGTTATCTTTATACTCACTGGTGCATGGCCGAACACTCAGTGGCCTGCCCCTTAAATAGAGCTGAGTCTCTGGTCTCCGACACCTCCATCAGGTACCATCAATTGTGGAGACTTACTCTTCGGTGTCTGTCACACTTTTGAAGCATTCTCTTCAGAGGCTTCTTGTCTACTCTGTTACTTCTAGGGAGATGGGGGATGGGTCACTAGGATTTGTCACAAATTTCCATGTCCTTCCCTCTCAATTGTGTGTGTCTGCAGTCATTAATATAGCAAAAATAGCCATTTTTACTGGTTCTTTTCTTAAATCAAATACGTTTCAAAAGAGTCCTTCTGGTTCAGGTAATATATTAAGACGATTTTCTTGCATGTATATGGGCCTCTACACAGTTTCTGGTGACAGCACAGACCACAGACACTGCCCCCTGCTGCGGTAGAACCACAGGCAAGGCCTTTGGAAGCTGGCCAGACCACAGATGTCAACATGGTCTCAGGCTGCAGCAGAAGGCACCCACACAAACATAGCCCCATTGGTAACACAGCACGTGTACATCTGGATAGTTTCGGAGTGCACCACAGACCATGCAGAGCATCCGCCTGCCCTTTGGCGGTAACATGGGCCACCAACATCAACACAGAACCCCACTTACAGTAGGATATCAGACCTTGAGGTGGCTCTCGGTGACGGCAAGGACCCAGATATCACCATGACCTCAGGTTGCAGCAGAGGTCACCCATATCTGCATAGTCCACACTGGTAACACATGTCACCGAAATCAACCCAGTCCCCTGTAGGGCATGGCTTGGAGGAACACAGGTGGTCATGAGACTGACGGGCTCGCCTGACTGGCTATTGACTTTTGCACCTCATGTGCAACTGCCCAGATCTGGGACAGGGAGACAGATAGCACAGCTTCTTAAATCAAATATATTTCAAAAGGGTTCTTCTGGTTCAGATGATAACGTATATAGTAAGACTATTTCTCGCATTTAAAGGCTCATTCTGCTCAGATTTTCGTTTGTCTCTAAAGCCTCATTTTGATTTATTGTCTCTGTCATTTTGATCCAACCATCCTGAATTCTCAGAGCTCCATACTGCAATTAACTCTCTCAACCCCAGCCTTCTGCATATGCTGAACTTTCTTTGACTCTTCAATACCTAATATTGGTTCTTCTATTTCATTAAAGAAAACAATAATAACCTTTTAAATATAATTTTAGATTTACCCGTAGGCCTTGTTTTAACAATACTTTTGAGTAACTGTTCTAAGAATTGCCATACAACCTGTTGGCTTCAGAAACAAAAGTGACTTCGGATGCACTGAGCTGATTTGGCATCCACCACCACAGAAAGATCACACTTAAACTCAAAGGAGGTTATCAGACTAAATGATAACTAGCACAATAAAACCAGAACTGGGCTTTCATTGAGAAAGACTGTTAATTAAGATATTAGTGACTTACTGATAACTAGCAGTTGAGTTACCACAAATAGAAAGTAATAATACTATTATAAATTGTTTTGGATATGCTTCTATTTTCTGCAAAAGTGGTATGCCATCAGCACACACATACACACAAATACACACACTCAGTCTACATACACACTGTTTAACTATAGTGCAATAATGTAGTGATAGTGTATTAAAAGGTCAGACTTAGGAAACCTCTGTCACCTGTAAAAAGCGAAGAACATAAATGAGAAACATCATTAATTATCAGAGGTTTTAGCAAAAAACAATAAGATCCTTAATAATATGGCATCACTAATTTCAATTAAAAACAGAATTTTTTAATAAAATGCATTCTGAGTATGGCTTTCCCTCTCTCATGTTCTTCCAGATTCTTCCCATCTCCCATCCACCTAAGTCTGTACTATTTCTTCTCTTTATTTCTATTGAAAACTACCAGCCATTTAAAAAAATAAAATAAGACAAAATAAACAGGAGCAAACAGAAAAAAAGAACACACACACACACAAACACACACACACACACAAACACACACACACACACACACACACACACACCCCACATATAGACTTAGGCACACACAAATTTGCACACATAGAAATTGCATAGAAAAACACAAAATCAGAAACTATGTGAAAAACTTGTAAGCTTTTAAAAAACTTCTCAAAGCATTGTGAGACAAAAACACTTCCAAAAATACCACTGACTTTGTTTTGTGTTGGCCATCTTCTTCTGAGAATGGTATGTACCCTTAAGTGTGGTTTATATTGGAGAAAACTAATTTTTCCTTTGTGAGTGGTTATCAATTAATGGCAGCTGTTGGCTTGAGAATGGGGCTGCTGTTGGCTTCCCTTCTTAGTAGTGGAACCCCACCTAACTTTCTGTAGTCTCTGTGAATTCATACGTGTGAGTCCTAATGTATCTAGAAGGCCTTGTTTTCTTAGTATTTTCCATCCCCACTGGCCCTTATACTCTTTTTTCCCCTCCTGTTCCATAGAGTTCCCTGAACCCTTAGGGGAGTGATTTAATAGAGTTGACCCTTTGAGGACTGAGTGTTGTAAGGTCTCTTAGTCTCTGCACATTGCCCACTTGTATTCGTTCACATCTAAAGCAAGAGGATGCTCTTGGCAGATGAATGAACAAGGCCCTGATCTATAAGTATAGCAGAATGCTGTTATAAGTCATTTATTGTTATGCTTCATTAGTAGAACCATGGTACTTCATTATTCTCTAGGTCCATGGCCTATCTATGCTTAGAATCTTAGTCACCCAAACAGTGTCAGATATAGGTTACATTTCATGGAGGGCCTTAAGTTCAATATCCAATGAGCTAGTAGTTGGTTATTTCCATAACATTTGTGTTACTATTGTACCAGAGATATTGGAAATATGCCATAATTGCAGATGTAGCGTTTACAGCTGGGTTAGTGGTTATCTTTCTCTTCTGGTAATGTACATTCTATTATCACGACCATTAGTCAGTCAGGGTAAAGGCAATAGGTAGTGTAAGGGTTCATGATTCACAGAAGAGTAGTACCCTGGACTGAAATAGTATGTAAATGTAAGGAGTGTTTTATTCTGCAAAAGTCCAGCATGCTGGAGTCTACCATTTACAAATATGGAGAGACTCTGAAATGAGCTCACAGACCTCAATTAAAGCACTTTACAGGAATTCTGGGGCAGGGGTGGGGAGTGTAGGTGACCTCTATATTAATCATGACTCCATCTCTAGGGACATTTTAGCATCATTGCTGGAGCCTAGGAGCTGGAAACTGTTGCTGTGGAAGTCTGTAAACTGCTGCTGATCTATTCATTGTCCTTGCCTCAGACCAGGTAGTAGGGCAACTTCTGAGGCCTGAGCAAACCTCAGTTCTTGAACTTGTCCAGTTCTTGCCTAGTCTCCTGAACTGGCAATTTGAAACCTGTCATGGAGTCAGCCTAGCCTTCTCATTTGGTAGCACCAGACTGACTTTTCAATGTTCAAATGGGTGTAGTGTTTGTATTCAACAATAGCTTCTTACCTTTGAAGGACCCTACGGGATTTTGCCAGCCTTACACCCACCTCCTCAGGTCAAGACTAGGACTAGTACCAGCTTCCCACCTCGGGTCCAGGCTAGGCCAAGTTCTGTTCTCCACCCACAGTTCTCTGGAGGAGCAGGAACATTCTTGAAAAACCGCGGAATGTACTGACTGTCACCTGACCATCTGCTCCCAGATAGAGTTCGAATGGGTGTCATATGCTTGCTAGCCAATAGATTCAAAGGTCAATATGCTTAGCCAATAAGTCTAAACTGTAACCTTGCTGATGCAACCTGTACCCCTAAAAAGTATAAAAACTGCTTGTTATAGCCATTCAGGATCCCCTTCTAGTCACTTACCACGAGAGCCTGATTGAGGGTCAACCCTGACAGGCTGGAAAAATAAACTTCTTGTGTTTGCATTACACTCCATTTTGTGTCTCACTTTGGGGGTCTCCCAGTAATTAAGACTCACTTCAAGCCTTACACCATCAGTTTGTGGATCGCAGCCAATAGCCATGGCAGTGGTTTGGGTTGTTTGAGGATTTCCATGAGTCTCCTTTGGCCAACAAATTGATTATGGCCCAATTCTTTGACTGGACCACTTGAAGGGTTTTATAGAAACCTATTAATTCAAAGATTTTTGAAAAAGAGACAAACATGGAAGAAACTTATGTGTGGTCACCAAATAATAGGGTAGACAAAGTCCTAAATATACATCTCTCACCACAAAATGAGATATTTTTAAAGGGTGACTCCACTGGAATTTGGCTAGCTGGTATTTTGACTATAAGGAATAGAATCTTTAGAATACATCAGTTAGATTGTGTTAATACAAGTAAGAAGTTACATACATAATAAAATTATGATATCCTAATAGTCAGTAGTGCTATAAGTTTTGGAACAACTCTAGAATATCATTTATTTGTTGTCTTGGGCTTTGTTAATTGAAACTAGTATCTACATATATTTTATGTATCTAGAGTAGAACTATTCTTATTATCTTGCAATTTATCTGAAAGGAGGAAATCAGTTTTCATATGTCGCATAGTCCCTTGCACACATATGATGCTATCTTGCCGTAGCACCTGAGTTAAGGTGGAAGGACCCTCCCTGGAGCATCTGTGGGATCCATGGAAAATGAATATGCTGAATGGGCATATTCTTTTATTACAGCATCTGGTTATTTTCTAGAATGGAAATGTGGCTTTCAAAGATCTAAAGATTGATCTAAAATATGCTATAATATAGGATGCTCTCAGTATATACTATCAATGTAAACTATATTATCAGTATGTACTACCAGTAAAGCCTAGGACAAACAGGAATAGAGTCAGGATTTCTTAAAGAGATAGATTTTCTAAAGAGTTTGTTAATATACACCTCTCGATAATGCACTTTATTATAGTAGTAACTCTGAATGTTATTGACCTCAAGTTTTTATGGACACACCAATTTGTTATTTACAAGAAATGCACATCACTGGCAAAGATAAACACAGCACTGAGGCAAAAGGAGAAATGTAAGGGGAAAACATATACAGGAAATGTGACAGTGATTTCTCAAATTTCCGTGAGTGTAATGATTATTCTAGTACAGTTCTTCCTCTGCTGTCAGAACCAAACCCAATACTTGTTCTACATTTTATTTTGTTAGGGTTAAATCTTGCTAGGGGTAGGATGTGCTCATATTTTTTCTGTAACATTGTCATTTATTCTACACAGTTACAGCAACTAAAAATTATTACTATCAGAGTTGCAAAGCAGATTGAGACATTCATAGTGGGCTTTTTATGTAGGTTCTGAGGATCTGAACTTGTAATTATATAGTAAACATGTTACTGAATAAACTATCCTCCTTGCCCTCTTGATATGGTATGCTGTTTTAGAAATGATAATGTCATTTAATTTCAATTATTTTTATTTAAATATTGAAATTATTAAAATATTTATCAATAATTAAGTAAAACATTTAAATTTATAAGATATTAAAATTTCAAGCAATAACTATTTTTCAAGATGAACTTAGCACTTATCTTTAGTGGAAATGTAAAATCTGCTTCAATATTTTGTTTATACCTACATATGTAACTATAAATAATTATTATAGACTATTTCATATGAAAGGTACTAAAAAATAAAACTTACCTAGTGCTTTTTTAAAACTAATAACAGTCTTTTTCTGTTAAGTTTCTGACTGTCTTAGGCTGCTTTATAATAGGTGTTACTACAAACTCTGTTTACTATTTGAAGAAAGACTCCTATTCTCCCATAATGAGGACTATCAATCCATTTCTACCTAAGGCAGGGTAGAAGGCAAGATTCTGCCCTGGGCCATACACTCAAACTGTTAGACTAAACAACATTGTTCCTACCTCAGTAAAAAAAGAAAGAAAAGCCAAGCTGTCAATGTGACCATTTCCTCCCCAAAGAAGGAATACGAGAGAGAGACATATAACTCTACTAGAAATATACAAGGCAGCTCTTCAGCATTTATCTTGTTTTCTGGACTTGTATATTGTATACCTGCACATTGTCAGATAAAAATAAATAATTTTTTCTGAAGCTTCCAGGTCAGTTTTTGGATGAGTTCAAACGAGATTTCGTGCTGAACAGCGGCTCTTGAAGTGTTTTGTGCGATCACACATTTATGATCACATTTGCTAGGAGCTGTACTGTGAAGCAGTCTCTAGCTTAATGCCATCCTTTCAGCTGCCCGCCAACTTTCCATCTTCCACAGCAGCTAGATATTGGTGGACACTTCTATTTTCAGGTATAATGACAAACAACACAGATGGGGAAATTCTGCAATGTCATGGCTGGTGGATGACAAAGAGCAAGAGTCATCTGCTTAAAAAATTCCTGCCTTCACCTTCTACATTAAATTAGGCTTGTATATCTGGATATAGGATATGAATATGCCTGGGTATGGAATCTGATATACAGGGAATGTGACAGTGATCTCTCAAATTTCCATGCGTGTAAGGATTATTTTAGTACAGTTCTCCCTCTGCTGTCAGAACCAAACCTAATGCTTGTTCTTCATTTCATTTTGTTAGAGTTAAATCTTGCTAGGGATAGAATGTGCTCATGGCTTTTTTCCCCTATAATGTCATTTATTCTGCACAGTTACAGCAACTAAAAATGATTACTGTCCGAGTTGCAAAGCAGATTGAGAATTGTGATTAGGAGAAAATGCCAGAACTGGACTATTTTATAACTGGTATGCCCTGGTCCTAGTTGTTTTCAGTTATTGGGTGATGTATCCATGTGCCATCAAACCAGATTTGTCACTATCATGGGAAACCATTTCAGTTTAAATGTATAATGAAAACAATAGATAATCTCAAAGAATTTGAGAAATACAGAAAATTATAAGTATACTCGTAAACATTTGGGTAGAGGTATTTCAGGTTTTCCCTTTGTCCTTAGTTGTTTCAGACCATGCCCTTTAACCTTACTCAATAGGCATGCATTGTTGGATACCGCATGTTCCCATCATCCTTTACTTTCTAGTGCCCTGGCTTTTCTCCAGCGTACTCTGTGATGACGTAGTTTGCCTTTTCTTGGTGCCATGTTATTAACTTTCTATCCCTATTGGCATTTGACTTAATTTTTCATGGGATATTTAAATGATTAATAAACTTTTGACGATCTAAACATTATGCAGAAACTATACTATAAATGTGTAAATATAAAACGACCACCCTAACTTTCAATGAGATCAAGAATGAAAACTACTACTTACTGGAGCAGACAAGAGGCAAAATCAGGAGTATTAGGTCAGCACAGATCCAGAAAGATCCAGAGAAAGAAGAAAGGAAAAAGGGAGCATACTCGCATTCAATGGTAAAGTCTCGAAGGCTAAAATACAGTATTTTCAACTATCAGAAATTCATTAAATCATTTCAACAGAGCTTTTTAGTGGCTTCCAAACCATGTAAACAAGTCTCTTAAAAATGAAAGGACTAGGGTTGGGGATTTAGCTCAGTGGTAGAGCGCTTGCCTAGGAAGCGCAAGGCCCTGGGTTCGGTCCCCAGCTCCGAAAAAAAGAACCAAAAAAAAAAAAAATGAAAGGACTAGGGGGGCAGAGAATAGACTCAGTCCTTAGAGCACTGACTGCTCTTTCAGAGGTTCAGAGTTCAATTCCCAGCAACCACATGGTGGCTCAACAACCATCTGTAATGTGATCAAATACCCTCTTCTGGTGTGTCTGAGGACAGCTACAATGTACTCAGATACATTAAATAAATAAAATATTTTTTTAAGAAAAAGGGAAGGAAAGAAAGTGTTATACAGAATCCATGTATAAAACAGATCAGTGTTCAGCCTCCTAAGCACTGGGATTATGGATGTGGTCACCATGCCCAGCAAGAATTGCAGTTTTATGTATGTGACAAGTACCTTGTTTTGAAGTTAGTTTTGACTGAAATCCTTTCCACAATATCTAGTTCAATGAATAAGGAAAGTCTATGGGAGAGCTTTCTATGCTTTTGGCAAACAGTGATTTCTCAGCCCCTGAACCACTGAGATGGAGGTGCAGATGGGGCTCCTCACCTACTACCCCTTTGAGCATCTTTAAGCAGTTAATGTTTGTTAGGAGGGGTGCATCACTTTCTTCCCCGAGAAAGCTACTCATAAATTATCTATGCTCCAGTAAATAAACTCCTACCCACATTCCCTCAGGACACTCAGATTGAACTCTATGAGCCTCATGCATACAAGGCATCAAAGTAGGAGGGAGACCTGGGAAGAAGGTTTTAATAGGAGAGGGAGAAGGAGATTTTTTTACCAGGAGAAGAAAGCGATTGAAAGAGAAGGATAGGAAGTAAAAATGATTAAAATTCATTATATACATATATGAAACTGTCAAAGACTTAAAAAGCCAAAAGTTTATATTTGCGGAGAACAAGATACAAACTGCATGCTTACAGAATGTGCATTTTATTCATCAATGAAGTTAAAAATGTAATGTGATCTATGTATCTAGTAGATGCCCTGAGCCAACTTGTTGGATCAATAAATAATTATACAAATAAAATATGATATTTGCTCCCTTTTCTGTGCAAAGAGGTTAGATGTTTGCTTTGAAATAAAGTATATTTCTTTCGTGTTATGAACAAGGAAGTACTCCTTGTCTTCAAAGGAGTTTTATTTGCACAAAGGTCGAGCAGAAATTAACTATATCTAACTTGCTCCTTCTTGTTCTAAATTCATAGAACAGAAGCAAGAAACCAAGTACCAAGAGACATTTTGTACAAGTTTCACTTCAACAAAACCAAACACACAAGTATTTTCAATAACAGAAATGGCTTCTCATTATTCAATCCCTTTGTTTCGTCTATGAACTCCAACTGCCATTTCCTGAGAACCTGCCAGCCATGCCTTCTGATGAAGGTGTGCAAACTTCACTCTCCCTCCTCTCCTCCAGACCCACTCCCCTATTCTTACCACTGTCTCTGATGCACCACCTGCTGAGGCCTCTCCACACTCTCTGCTTCCATTTTCTAGAAACCAGGCAGATCTTGGTGGCACACTTTGCTTTCTTCCCTCTTGTGGACCCTACAGATCCTCCTTCTAGCCTATCCCCAATCCTATGGGTCAGCCTCCAATTCCTAGAAACAAGTTCTACCAGTGGCTACCCTTGACAGGGCCTCAGAAGCACTCCCTACCAGGCAAACCACAGCTACCACATTCTCATAAGAACCAGAAAGAGGAACAGAAACCAACTAGCAGAGGTTGGTTTCTACCTAACAAAATCAAGACCAAATGTCAACACCTAGAACTACAGTCATCCTAAATCCAGATGCTTAGATGCCAGCACAATAATGGGATCAGTAACAACCAGGACAACATGTCTCCACTAAAGGTCAGTAACTCTATTACAGTGGTCACTGAACAATGCAATATAACTAAAACACAAGACAAGGACTTCAAAATAGCCTTTCTGAATATATTAGAGGTCTTTAAGGAAAGTGTGAATGCATTTATTAATGAAATGTATGAAAACACAAACAGGGAAGTGAAATAAAAAATATTTCAAGGCATGAAAGTGGAAATAGAAATCAATAAAGAAAAAACAAGGTGAAGTAAAACAGGAACTGAAAAAGGATCTTCATAGGTATGCCTCACCAACAGGATAGAGGAGATGGAAGAGAGAATCTCTGGCATTGAAGACAAGACAGAAAATTGGATACTCTAGTCAACAAAAATGTTAAATCTAAAAACCATGGCCTCTAGTAGAAACACAGACCATGGACAACCATAATCTCTGGGCGCTCTATGGGTTCTGCAGCAGCAGTACAGGCTACAGACACCAACATAACTTTAGGTGGCATCACAGAACCCTGCTATCTACATGGCCTTAGGTAGTTATATAAGCTAAACTCAATGAGCATGTCCCACAGCAACAGTATGGTTCACTGGCATCTGCATGGTTTCAGGCAGCAGCACAGACTGCAGACATCCACAGGACCTGTGGGGTAATACAGGTCATGGACCTCCGTATGGTCCCCAGCAGCAGAAGAACCACGAACACCAACTTGGTCCTTGGTGCATCATGGACCATGACCTCATCATGACCTTCAGCAGTAGCACAGACCACAGGCATGTCTGACCTCTGTGACACCACCTGACCTCTGGACTACTAACATCCATATGGACTGAAAGCATAGACCATGGACTCCAGCAAGTCCCCATCTGTAGCACAGATCATGGATACCAACGTGGCTTTAAGGGGTGGGAGTGGGGACAGCATGGACCCTGGAGATATTTCAAAGAATCTCAATCCAGAAAATGAACCATTCTCTCTCTGGGCATCCTGTTGTTGCTCAGAGCCAAGATGATAGTGTGGTTGGGCAGAATGTTTAGGGGAAGAACCTGCCCAAGGTCCAGGCTTCTGCACCACCCTGCCAGTCCTACTCTGCAACAACATCCTTTCCTTTCTACCTCAGCCTTCTCCCACGCCTGTCATTGCCGTTGCATCTCTCCACTGTGCATTAGCTCCTTCATTCCTCCATCTGTACCACCTTTCCACCATATATTTGTTCACTGTGGCTGAAGTTGCATTGGAAGCTACAGTGTGTCATATTTTGTCCAAAAATCTTTCTATGTAAATAATCATTGCAATGAATAATTGGTCTGGATCAACCTTTCTAGAGCACTGTAAACACTGGACCATCACAAGACTCATCTCAGATAACCTACTGTTGCTGTCAAGAGTCAGGGTGATCTTGTGCCTAAGCAGGGGTTCCAAGGGCTGGATTGACGAGAGCTCCAGGCCACCACACATTTCCCTGCCTATCTGAGGCTCACTAGCACTATTGGCTTGCAGCCTATTGGCAGTGCCTTGGCCCCACATTCTCCTCCTTCCAGCAAGGCAGAGAGCCAGCCCTATTCAGCAAGGAGATGTTTCCTAAGGAGCTCCAGGCTGAAGTACACCTCCCTGTCTTAGGTGCCACAACCTTTGTGTTTGCAACCTGTGGGCAACACCTAAGCCTATTACTCCCCTCCTTCCAGTAGGGTGAGCAGCCACAGGGGCTCTATGCTGTGCGCCAACACTGAGTGTTCTATGTCCCCTGAGGCCAACTCTTCCAATATCTCTTCCATTTTGTTCCCTCACTTCTCTAGTTTCACCATTCTCTGCCATACCCACACTCTGTGTGCTCTGCTGCACCCTCTTTCCTTCCAGTTCTATGAAAACACATTTGAAAAGCATCTTTCCAGCACACCTGACCTCTTCAGTTGTTGTGAGCACACTGAAGGTTCTGCAAAGTCCATCTCACAGCAGGGCAGCACTCCAGCTTGGGCTTGGATTTTGACACGTTTGCTCTTCCATGGTGGCTGCAGGGCTGACAGCAAGGACAGGAGGGGGCACTAGCTCTGGAATGGCTGCTGGGGTCATCAGCTGAGGCCTGGTGCGGGACACTCAAAACCAGGTGATGCACTGAAGACTCAATTTCATATGTGTCTATCCAGCCCCAGGAACTGTGTGCACCCCAACAATCACGGCTCCGTGTCCCTCACAAATCGCCTCTTTATGCTAAATATTCAATGTCTAGACAAAACTCGACTCCAAACTGATCTTGGACTTAATGTAAGCCAGATACACAAAATCTGATAGAAGAAAAAATGGAAAATAGTCTTTAGTTGGCACAGAAAAGGACTTTTTGAAGAGAACACCAATAGCATAGACACTAAGAGTGAACAGTTAACTAATGGGACCTCATGAAATGGAAAACCTTCTGTATATCAAAGAATAATATCATCCTGAGAAAGTGGCAGGCTATAAAATGGGAAATGGTTTTACTATGTATCTGACAGAGAGTTAATACCCAAAATATATGTAGAAGTACAAACAAACAAAAACAAATAACAAAAATAAACCAGACATCAAGAAAACAAACAACTCAATTAAAAATTGGGTACAAATTTAAACAGAGAGTTTGAAATAGAGGAAACTCAAATGGCTAAGAAGGACTTAAAGAAATGCTCAGTATCTTTAGTGATCAGGAAAATGCAATTCAAAAGTAATTTGGGATTTCATCTTACATCAGTTAGAATGACGAGGGTCAATAAAATAAATATAGCTCATGCTGGTAAAGATGTGGCATAAGGGGACCACTCCTTCATTTCTGATGAGAGTACAAACTTGTACAGCCACTACGGAAATCCGTGAGAGAGTTTCTTAGGCAACTGGGAATTGGATCTACCTTGAGATTCAGCTATACTACGCAAAGGACTCTACACACCCCCACACTGGCTCATTCCTTAACATTTAAGTTCTCTTCACTGTCGACAGAAATTGGAAACAAACCAAATGTTCAACAACAGATTAATGACTAAGGAAAATGTGGCATATTTATACAAATGGAATATTATTTAGCTATTAAAAATATAATTTTCAGTTAAATAAAAGGAGTCAGAAAAAGAAATTGTCCTTAATGATATAACCCAGAGCCACACAGAAATATGGATATTTGCTGCTAGGTCATTGATAAGCAGAGTATCGCTCATATAACCACAGAAGTTAGTTATGGAGTAAGGGACTACTTGGAAAGGATGGGTTTCCCTAGGAAGGGTGAAATGGAAGTTTTGGGTTGTGTCATGTGATGCAGACTCATGTGGTGTTTTGCACATATATCATGGCTTCCAGTTTTATGTTTTTGTGGGACTTCTGTATGTGTGACGTGTGCCTCTGCATCTATATGTGTTTCTTTTGCCTTTTCATTGGCTCTTTTTCTTCTCTTGTGTTTTTCTTTGTCCTATTCAGATTTGTTTGTTTTAATCTATCTTATTTTATTTCAGTATTATATCATATGCACCTGATTTTGTAAATGAAAGTCAGAAAGGGTGTAAACCTGGGTGGGAGGAGAGATGCGGGGGGAGGGGAAGAGGTGGGATAATTGGGGTAAGGAAACCAAAATCAAAATATATTGTATAAAAATTGAATTTCATTAAAAATAATGATAATAAAAGCAGTCGACATTGAAGGATGGCTGTAGATGCCCAAAGGCCCCTCCTGCTGTCCTTTTCATTTCTGCATCAAGATTCAAGTAACATCATAGTTCAGACAAGACCTTGTGAGCAATGTTCACTGTTAACCTGCACTTGGAGCACAAGAACTCCTTTGACAAGCTCCCAGAGAGTAGTAACAAGATCTCCTAGATGGCCACGTTGCTAGGTAACAGCATGTTTCCTTGGTCACGGGGAATCCATGGAAGATTCCTATCCACAACGTAGCAGCAGATTCTTGGTGGACAGTTCTCATATCCTTGGAAATGTGTGAAAGATTACCTACAGGAAAGTAACTTTTATGAAGCAAGACGGACTTTTATTTCTACCTTCCAGACATGTTCAGAAGGTAGGAAAAAAGGAATTTAAAGTATCTTTGCTATTATTTGAGAGTGAGCACAAAAGTCCAGCAAGCATAGATCATGTTTCCAGATTATATTGCAGTTAATGTTGTAAATGTTGTAATGTTGGGGGCTGATGAAGGTTGTTGCTTCCAGAGTCAAACAAACTCAGCCATTACCATCTGCTCAGTACTTACTTGCAGCTAGCTGTAAACTCATGCAATCCTAATCATTGCCTTATCAAAGGAGGTGTGCTGTTCTAGGAACGATGTCTGCAGATACTCTTTAAGATGTAAGTGCAAGCTTCAAGGCGATAAATGGATCAGCTAAAATGGAATATCTATTGACATTAACTAGATAGGTGCAAATAAATCTATTTACTGCTGAAAGACACCTGGAACTTAGTTAAGGGCAAAGCCTGTTCTTCCCTTCCTCATTCCACACTACATCGCTGTCTCCTAAGTATTTTTACAGTACCTTGCAGGTAATTTAAAAATAAGCATTTTGGAGAACTGTAATTTTCTTCAAGTTTTTAAATGTATATTGCTGTATAACTTGGTTCTCATCTTTTAAAGCATGCGATTCACACTTTAGGCCTTCAATATTATATCCATCATGACTTCATAAGATAAAGAAATCAGTTGTGGCTTCCGGTTACTGCCTGTAGACCAGAGTAAAGTTCTTAGGTAGGGAGCTGCTGAAATGACAGAATGGTCTGCTTCCAGAAGCCAACTGTGTACACCTCAAGTGGTATCATGATAGGACAAATGAAATATAAGTGCCTGGTACTTCAGAGAATTGACAGGGGAAAGTAGTCATTTTCAAATGTGTAGAGGTTCTGCACAGTGTTATGGACTTCATTTTTACCTGCCCTAGAAGGGAGTAATTTGTGAGCTCTATGTAAGGCATGTTTACCATCAGTAATGTTCTTTTCCAGTGTGTCTCCATGGAAGGAATTTTAGGGACAATGTAAAACAAGTGACACAGAGATACAATTTATCTTTCATTACTGAATATTTGAAGGACAAAAGGAGGAAGAGGTAAGAATAAGGAGGCAGGAAGAGGGGACGAAAGGAAGGAACGGGGCAGGATAAGAAAAGGAGGGCGGACTGAGGAGATCTGTGAATGGGAGAGAAGCAGAAAGGAACATGCTCTGTTTTCTTAGCTTTGCATTTTCCCAGCCCCCTTGTCTGCACTCTTCTCTCCACAGTGCTTCCTAAAGGAGTCTGCTTCAGGTGGGTTTGCATAGTTTGTCCTTAATCACAGGACTGATGCCTATCACATGTCTATCAATATCTATTCTCTGCTAAGGCAGTAGGGAACCTGGTTACATTTTCAAAATTGTAACAATATAAAGAGAGGACAGAGTGAAAACCTAAGCAGGACTCCCGGTCCTAGGGTCCTAGGACAACAAAGCAATCCAACTTCTAAATATGATTTTTAGAGAGGATATGGAAGTATTTGCATCTTCCTTGTCCTGAGTCCTTGAGTAATCTTTGCTTTAATAACTACCAGTGAACATGCTAGTGGCTTCTGCAATTTAAAAGCTTTTTTTCTTTGTAGAAGGCTCTTTCTTCTTTGTTTTCTCACTTTTATTGTACATAGATTTGGGATTCACTGCTGTTTATAAAGCTAGGCATGGAGATGTGGCAATGGGAGCATGTAAAATTTATAACAATAAAAATTTGGTTCTCATAAAATTAAAATCCAGCTCAGCTGCTAATATATGTAGCAAAAATAAACAGAATAAAATTTAACTCAGACTGAAGCCCAGGAAATAAACAAATATAGTTGGACAATTCTTCAAAATTAAATATTTTCTCATAACAATATAAATAATATCAGACTTGCCTGTTGTGATCCAAGGCTTTGGGTTAACAGAAAGAATTTAGAATGTTTCTAAAAGATAGTTTTCCAGAAGAGATGGCTAATAACGTATCATATGCTCAATTTATGAGTTTAGTCCTAAGAATTTAATATAGAGTTATTTGAGGGTAGTAATAGTTTCTGAATTTAAACCTGGTACATTTCATTTGTCATTTCGGAAATCAACAATTCTTAAATATCAGATTACTCCTGGGTTTTATGAGAGCTGCATTAAGAGTTCTGCCTATTTTTCATTATCATCTCTACCGTGCTGATAGCACAAACGCTGCCAGTGAGCAAGCAAGCAAAATATAGTCCCGGAAAGAACTGAAACACTGGGTTAGACATAAAAAGAACAACAGAGGAGGAGCAGGGAAGGATTTTGTTAGGGGGTGACCTGGAAGCCTGGAGAGGGCAATGAGTGGGATGTAAAGTGAATAAGTAAAAAAATTAAATTAAATTAAAATTTAAAATATCTGAGACACATTGGGATACTATGTGATGATCTATCATGAGATCAATTGTATCATGTCTAAGATTGCCTGGTGTAAACAAAAATTTCATTAGTTTTCAGAACCCAACTCTCTCTCTCTCTCTCTCTCTCTCTCTCTCTCTCTCTCTCTCTCTCTGTGTGTGTGTGTGTGTGTATGTGTGTGTGTCTCTCTCTCTGTACATCTATATCTCTCTACATATGTATGTGTATGTTTTAAAAATATATAATTTATAAGATTTTAAAATATGCTATATAAATGTATATATTTATTTATATTCTTTAAGGATAAGGAAGAGCTTTTACACTTGGGAAGAGTGCCCTTTGTTAACTAAAAAATAAATTGAATTTTCTTTCCTCCTCCTTGAATAGAGAGCCCTCATGGGAAAACCATTAATAGAAATGTAAGTTTTAGAAACTGAGTTGTACTGAATGCTATTTTGTTCATGCTGTATGTCATAGAGAAGCCCCTGGCCCTGATGTGTGCCTAGTGTCCCTTCTTCCAATCAAGAAGCTCAGCTGACCCCTAGGAAGTGGATTACCCGCTACTTCCTCCTTTGGTTACCTTACAAGTCATGTATCTGCCTGCTACACATTTTAATTAAACGACTCTCACTGCTGCAGACAGGTTATGAGGGTCATAAATTCATGACTAAAGGACATCATGGTCTTCTGACGGAAGGTGCTTGGGAACTGATAAGTTCCTATTGTTATTTTTCATCCTTCCTTCTCAGCTCACCCGATGGCTTCTCGTTAGTCACTCTACATGTTAAAAAAAACAAGAATAGATGGTCAGTTCAGACAATGCCACCTATTTTTAAAGACACTTTAAATCAAGCCTGATGGATGTTGTGCGGTTTCAGCCACGGAACTTTCTCTAGCACAGCTTTCTATCATTGCAATGATAATATTAATTCCTCTGTTATAAGGGTTTAGATTTGTAAATTATGATAGATGGTTCTTCACTGGTGGCAGAAGGACTAAGAATGAGCAAACAAATATAGCAGGCAAAGCACATGTGTCTGGTTTATTTTGAAGTGAGGGGGTGAGTTTTATAGGCAGAATGCTGTTCTCTACAACGCTATTCTCACCAGCTCCATGTTGGAGAGTTTAACGGCTGCTTGAAGTGAATGAGACCTGTTCAGACTTGCAAGTTCTATTCAGTAGTAAAATGATTTATATATGGTCAGGTGGGACTCTCAGAATAGGAAAAATCCATAGTAATAATTTTCTTTATCAAGTTTGCACTAATGATGGTAGAGCTTTACAATTCCTTACAGCAGTGCAGTACTCATCTGACACTTGCATTGCATTTCAATCCTACTGGTTAACAAATGCACATTCATTCAATTTCTTGACCTTCTGTATCTCTCTTCTGTCCCCTCCAATACCTGTCCTGTCCCCCTTTTTTTCTCTCTCCACCTCTCTCCCTCCCAAGTCCTCTTTCCTCCACCTCCCTTTGTCATCCTGTTCCTCCCTCTGTGCAGGACTGAAACATCCACCTCCTGGTCTTTCTTCTTCCTAAGCTCCATGTGGTCTGTTGGTTGTATCGTGGACATTCTGAGCCTTTGGGCTAATATCCTATTATCAGTGAGTACATACCATGTGTGTTCTTTTGTGACTGGGTTACCTCACTCAGGATTATATTTTCTAGTTCCTTCCATTTGCCTGTCAACTTCATGAAGTAATCATTTTTAATAGCTGAGTAGTACTCTATTGTGTAAATGTTCCACACTTTGTAACCATTCTTCCATTGAGGGACATCTGGGTTCTTTCCAGCTTCTGGCTATTATAAATAAGGCTGCTATGAACATAGTGAAGCACGTGTCCTCGCTACATGTTGGAGCATCTTTTAGTATATGCCCAGTACTGATACAGCTCCATCTTCAAGTAGAACAGTTTCTAATTTTTTCCAGATTGATTTCCAAAGTTGTTTTACAAGGTTATAGCCCCACCAGCAATGGAGGATTGTTCCTCTTTCTCCACAGCCTTTTCAGTATCTGTTGTCACCTTGAGTTTTTGATCTTAGCCATTTTGATTGGTGCAAGGTAGAATCTCAGAGTGGTTTTGGTTTGTATTTCCCTGATGACTTAGGATGTTGAACATTTCTTTAAGTGCATCTCAGCCATTTGAAATTCCTCAGCTGGGGATTCTTTATTTATCTCTGTACTCCATTTTTAATAGACTTATTTGGTTTTTCTGGATTTCTTGATATATATATATATATATATATATATATATATATATATATATATATATATATATATATATTGGATATTAGCCTTCTATCAGATGTAGGGTTGGAAAAGATCTTTTCCCAATCTGTGGGTTTCTGTTTTGTCCTATTGACAGCACCCTTTGCCTTACAGAAGCTTTGCAATTTTAGGAGGTCACATTTGTCGATTCTTGATCTTGGCACATAAGCCATTTGTGTTCTGTTCAGGAAATTTTCCCCTGTGCCTATGTGTTCTATAGTCTTTCCCACTTTCTCTTCTACTAGTTTGAGTATATATGGTTTTATGAGGAGGTCCAAGATCCACTTAGACTTGAGCTTTGTACTAGGAGATAAGAATGGGTCAATTTGTATTCTTCTACATACATATCACCAGTTGAACCAGCACCATTTGTTGAAAATATGTAGCACTTGGGGAGGAAGGTCCCAGATGCCAGGGAAGAGAGACGCATTCATTACTCAAGGGGGATGATTTTAACCGAAATGTGCAGTGAATGGGAGATAGAACCTGTAGAGATCACCTCCAGTAGATAGGCATGGCCCTCAGTCAAGGGATGGGCCACCCACCCATCTCAATTTTTTTAATCCAGAAATGTTTCTATCCAAAGGAAGGACAGGGACAAAAAAAAATGGAGCAGAGACTAAAGAAAGGGTCATTTGGGGATTGCCCCACCTGTGGATCCATTTATCTCCAGATACCCTGAAACTGTTGTGGATACCTAGAAGCACTTGCTGACAGGAACCTAATGTCTCTGTTCCCTGGGAGGTTCTGCTAGCACCTGACTAATGCAGATGTGAATGCTAGCAACCAACCATCAGACTGAACTTGGGGACCCTGGTGGGAGAGCTGGGACAAAAACTGGAAAAACAGAGGGGTATTGCAACCCCATAGGAAGAGCAATGTCACCTGGCTGGACCACCCAATGTTCTCAGGACTTGATCACCAACCAAGGAGTGTACATAGAGGGATCCATGGCTCCAGATATATATATATATATATATATATATATATATATATATATATATATATATATATATGTAACAGAGGATGGCCTTATCTGACATCAATGGGAGGGCCTTGTTCTTGAGGAAGTTTGATGCCCCAGCATAGGGGGGATGCTGGAACAGTGAGGCAGGAGTAGGTGAGTGGGCGGAAGAGTACCCCCATAGGGGCAAGGAGAGGAAGGAGAGGACAGATGGGTTGGGGGATTGTGAAGGGGTAACTAAGAAGGGGGATATCATTTGAGATGTAAATGAATGGAATGATTAATAGAAAAAGAAATAGACATTTATTAGGGGGCCTTAGGAAAACAAATCTTTCTGTATTAGCTACATCACTGTTGGTGTGATAAATTAACATGGCCAAGAAATTTATAGAAGACTTTATTTGGACTTATGGTACCCAAGGGATAAGAGTTCATGGGGCCAAGGGGACAGAAATGACAACAAGTAGGCATGGTAAATGGTAAAAGAAGTTTAAGGATCAACTTCAAGCAGGAATCAGTGACTATATAATATTACCTCCTACCCGCAGTGACAAAATTTGTTTATCAAGGCTGCACAATCTAAGTCTCCCCGAACAGTGTCAGCAACTAGGAATGGAATGTTTAAATACCCCGAACCTGTGGGAGACATTTATCATTCAAATCATCCCACTCTCTGAGCTTCAATTTTATCATCTACAAAACCAAAATCATTATGTTTTATATTTTATTAGAAACATATAAAAAGTAGAATTCATGAATCCATTCAAAAATTTGATAAAGTTCCTAGCAAGCAGTAAGCACTCATTAGTACTGGCTCTAACATTATGTTAGTTGCATGAGCTGGCAAGAAGGCTCAGCAGACAAAAGTACCTGCCTGAGGACTAGAATTCAGTTCCTGGAACCCACATGGTAGAAAATGAGAGCTGAATTCCTCAGGTTATCTTCTGGCCTTCTCATATTCTGAGACATACATACACACACACACACACACACACACACACACACACACATGCAGATAAATATGTAAAAAAATTATCTGAAGTAGTAGCAGCTAGAACATTACATAACCAGCACAGCAAATGTTTTTCATTAGGAAGCATCTGTTTTAGCTTCTGAATGCCGAAGCTAAGGAGTGATGGTACAGCAGTCACCACACCTCAGATTCCAAGGCTCACTTGTTCTGCAGTGTGGCCCTCGGCGTTGTGCATATTAATATCGTCCTGGACCAGAGAGAGCAGTTTTACTAGGTAGTTATATAACCTGGAAGATGTTTCTCCTCTCAAGGGTTAAGAATCTGTTTTATTGTGACTTCTCAATAAAACACAGTAAACAAAATACAGAATGAAAAAAAATCCATATGACATTTGGATGGAAGTGAAATCAGTGACAATTTTCAGAGTTCCAGAGGCTTCCTCACAATGTTGTCCTAGGGCATAGCTTCTGGCCACTGCTTAAAGCCACACTGCCTAGGAGTGACAGAAGAATGTGAGGGCAGAAATGCAGAGGTGTCCCATCCAATATGTCAAAGTAGTCACCTAGTGACTAATCTTCTTAGCTCCCTTCTGGCAGCAGGAGGGCATTGAGAGAGAGGGGAAGTAGGGTGACAAAGTGGAGGAGCTAGAAAGGGTTGGAAGAGAGAAGGAGGATATTGGATACTTGCCCACAATTTTTTATTGGATATTTTATTTACAGTTTATATGTTATCCCTTTTCCCGGTTTCCCCTCTGGAACCCCCCATCCCATCTCCCCTCCCCTGCTTCTATGAGGGTGCTCCCACTCCCAGTTTACTGCCCGAGCATTCCCCTACACTGGGGAATTGAGCCCTCACGGGACCAAGGGCCTCCCCTCCTATTGATGCCAGATAATGCCATCCTCTGCTACATATGCAGCTGGAGCCAGGGGTCTGTCCATGTGTACTCTTTGGTTGGTGATTTAGTCCCTGGGAGCTCTGGGGGGTGGGTGGGTCTGGCTGGTTGATACTGTTGTTTTTCCTATGGGGTTGAATGAAACATAACCTGATTCGGTTAATAAATGATGATTCATTATTATTGGGATAATGGCACAAAGGAGTTCTACTTTAAACCACAGAAATGTGGGGCTAAGGATGGTGCTCAGAGTTCAAGTGTGAACTTCACAATAGCAGTGCCCTGGCTTTGGTCCCAGAACAACAAATAAATAAATGAACCAGAAAATATTACTGCAAGCTTGGGTGATAGAACGTCTCTCATTGACTTCTAGACTTCTTTCACTTTTCATCCCCTGTTCCCAGCATTCAACCACATGTGCACACACACATGAACATACAAGTACACACACAAGAATGCCAGAGAAAACCACCAAGTGTTTTCCTTTCTGCTCTGGACTTCAAGGAACTTACACACATGAAAGAAGAACTTCATGTATGAGAACCAAGAGAGAAATGTTAAGGATTTTCTGTTAATTCAGTTTGACATTTTGTGAACATAATTAGAGTTGAGACATTAGCTACCATTTGCCCGTTGTTTACTAGCATTTTGATTTCATTTACATTAGTGGATTTTATTTTTTTAAATTAAGTTAAAAGTCAAACCTGCATTCCCTGTTAATCCCTGAGGGTATTATTTTATTTTTGTTCCATTGATTTCATTATGATTATTAGCTGAAGTTACGTTTATGGATGTCAGGTCTTGGTTATATTAGTAATCATAAAGTTCATAGACTGTAGTATTGTTCCTCAAATGCCAGTAAAATTGTTTCTAAAACAAAGTATTCCCTGAGAATGGCTAGAACAGGTTGGAAACCATTACACTGGGTGAGAAATAAGGCTATACTTTCTGATTTTTAAAAAATATTTAGGAGGGCATGCATGAGAAAACAATATCAACAGGTTCTTAGAACTTGAAATATAATCTACTGGAAGAGAGTGAGCTTAAAAATAGAGGAATAGCTTCTTAACACAAATAATGTTTGTTTTAAAATTATTTATTCTTAACTTAGGTATTACACACATTACAGAAAGAGAAACTGATAACTATTGCTGGTAGAAGTTTAAGAATGAATAACAAGGGGGCTGGAGAGATGGCTCAGTGGTTAAGAGCACCCGACTGCTCTTCCAGAGGTCATGAGTTCAATTCCCAGCAACCACATGGTGGCTCACAACCATCTGTAAAGAGATCTGATGCCCTCTTCTGGTGTGTCTGAAGACAGCTATAGTGTACTCATATATAATAAATGAATAAATCTTTAAAAAAAGAATGAATAACAAGGTGTGGAATTGAGAGAGAAAAATAACAACATAAAACAAAGACACTGTCTATTTCAGTATAGAAACAGGGACGAATGTGGAAGAAACCAGAGATTTAAATTGAATGGCTTGACAGATTTCAAAGTGAGCAAAGCTATTTACAGAAATTCCCATTTTAGTTTGATTGCCACAAATTTGGTAAATCTTAGGGAATATTTATGGTCAAATTTATGAGGTACCACAAGACAGAGTAAGGATGCTGGCAGGTGCCAATCTAGCTGTGTAGCTCCATAGAGAATGGCATTACAGTGCACGACCTGAGCAACTTGGCATTTTATAAACTTGGTAGTAGGTTAACATATTTACTTTCCTGAGACAGGCAGTTCATGCATACATTCTAGTTTTGAAGATGAGGGACATTTGTTTAAGTGACTACTATGTGTGTGTGTGTGTATACATATATGTGTATACATATATGTATATATTTTTATATTATAAACTATGAAATTATTATATACAATATTTTATATATAAACATATATGTTTAAGGCAATACAAAGTTATTTAAATTTTTTCATAAACTCTTACAGTATCATTCAATGTTTCTCTTGACAGAAGTTTGTGCTTATTATCTGCTCTTACTTTAAACAGAGGTGCTTATTTTTAGGGCAACAAAGGAGATACAAAAATACTTTAAATGCATCCTTTTGCTCAGTTTCTCAGATCAAGCCACAAGCAGTCAGGAGACCTGTCCATCTGTCACCTCATACTGCTCTGGTCCCAGGGAGCCTCAAATCCATTCAGTTCTTCCAAGTAACAGAACATGTCCTTCACGTTCAGGTTCTGGAGTATCATCTTTGGTAAATATCATTTCATTATCAATTTAACTTACATTATGTTTCAAAAATGCATGACATGATATTTAGTAAAAACCATGAATGTTTTTATTTCTCTCCCTTTAATTAAAATGGTTCCACTTAGCCCAGTTCAGTTAAGTTTTTATAGTCTGTTCTCAAATTATAGAACAAAACTCTTTCAAACATAGTTAATATACTTTATTCAATTTTTTCTATTCCCAATGTCTGACAAAATTTTGTCACCCAACATATGATCACACATGTATGTATGTATGTATGTATATGTATACATATGTGTATAAGATATTTATTTATTTATTTAAAAGAACATAACAAAGCACACAATAAGCTATTGTTACTCCCATATAAGGGACATATTTTTAAAAATCCTAGAGTTCAAGAGGCTCTACATAAGTCAATAAGGCCATCAAAATTAAAAAACGGAAAAACTATAAGACAAGGCATGACTATTCACTGTTGTCTTGTGGAGAAAAACAATCATGTCATACCACACTGACAACTTAACCCAGTGGTAATCAAGACGCACTCCAGATTCTTTGTGACATCACAATGGACCAATTAAGTCATGTAACTGCTCATAGAAATCAAAACAAGCTTTGTTGTATTTCATGTGAAAAGATGGATGATTTTCCTTTCCTCAAATACAATATAATATAAATGGATTTATCTTGAAGTTTCTTCTGTATCCACTATCTGCTTTCTAAAGAATCACTAAGAAGCAATAGGGTGTGGTAGCCCTAGGGACTGGAACCTGAAGGAATGTTTTCTATATAGAAATTGTCTATTTAAAATGTCACAACAGAAGCAAGTGAGAACATCTTCTGAAAGCATAAAATTTTGGAAAGGAGTTTCTGTAAACATCTAAACAACGCAACTCAGAATAATTAATCCCTGCAGTTTAGCAATGTGAGATCTAGATGTGTTTACTGGTTGTTTTAAAGCCAGTTCAGAGAAGCAACTTAGTGCCTAGAAAATTCATTAACAAACGCTGATTATTTCAACACATTACACTAGCATTTCTAACATTTTAGCGTCCACTAATTGGGTTTGTGGTGATAGTTTATTTTTTACAATGAAGGTGTGAATTATATTTGAAAAACTCGGGTTATCAAAAGATTAAGTAATGACATAAAATGATCAGATTTTAAAATTTTATTGTCAGTATTATTTTTAATTATGTGTGTGATTATGTGTTTATCTTTGGGTATCTTCTCTTGTGTGTGTAGTTGTTGGTGGAAGCCAGA
The DNA here is from genome assembly GCF_021556685.1 of Rattus norvegicus. Taxonomy (NCBI): domain Eukaryota; kingdom Metazoa; phylum Chordata; class Mammalia; order Rodentia; family Muridae; genus Rattus; species Rattus norvegicus. The sequence continues at coordinate 162,286,219 of NC_141535.1, forward strand.
GGAGCTACTATTATCCCCTGGAGCAGTTGCGAAACAGTTACCTTGTGTCCTGGAAACTGAGCTCAGGTTTTCTAGGAAAGAAGGAAGTACTCTCAAATGATGAACTTATCCCAGCCTCAAGATCAATGAATCAAAGCCACACTTTAATAATTAAATTTGTGACAACCCTTTTCCAGTTATTCCATATGTTGGGCCAAGAAAGGCATTAAGAACTTGAGGCCCCAGGAAGTTCGGAGGTCTGGTGGGGTGGGTGGGGTGGGTAGGGTGGGTGGGGTGGGTAGGGTGGGGACATCCTCATGGAGATGGGAATTGGGGGGAGGAGGTATGGAATGTGGAACAGTTGGAGGGTAGACCAGGAGAGGAATAAAATCTGGAGTGTAAAAATAAATAAATAAATAAATAAATAAATAAATAAATAAATAAATGCCATCATGACATAAAGCCCACAGAAACGATTCATAGTGTAAACTCACATGTGTACTAGCATACTAAGAGTTCAAAATCTCCTAGGAAAAACTCATGTTTAATTTATATTAACCACCTGAAAGATAAGATTATCTAGCAGTTGAAATATTCTTATATTGGTTACCCAACTTTATACCTAAGAAAAACATAAGCTATGTGAGAGATTTAATAAGATGAATGCGGTTGTTCTTAATGTTTTGATGGCATTTTATCAGGCCACATATTCTCAATTGGTCTGTGTGTAAGAATGGATAGCAGGGGAATGGAAATCTATGATTTATGTAGATATTTAGCATAGCATATATTCAGTAATATAAATTTAGTTTGTTTATATTAACCTGGAAACTGTCAGAGATGCAAAATCCTGGGAGTTTTGATTGTCTGCAATGTTCGCAATAAGCCAGAGGCACTGTAATTCCCTGAAGCCAGAATTATAGGTAGTTGTGAAACACTACTCTGTCGTTGACCATCAAAAATAAGTAAGTTGCAAGTGCTGGGATACATGGCACAAAGATGTACAATGCGCTAAGGTGACGTCCGTTACAGGACATTTGGAGTTCAATTTGACTGAATGTTTGACACATAGAAGCAAAAGAAACACATTCTATGATGTGTGCATATATTAGATGATATTTATTTCCTCTTTTGTTTTAAGCTTCCATCAGATTCTTTCAAATACCTCACTTGGTACAATATAGAACAGCACGAGATTCAAGGTAGTCAGCTACATTGTCCAAGAGTAAGAAAAGGTAAAAACAATTCTTTTTACACTTTCTCTGAGTAGAGTGTGTGTGTGTGTGTGTGTGTGTGTGTGTGTGTGTGTGTGACTATTCTATTGCTGTGAAAAGACACTATGACCAAGGCACTCTTAAAATAGAAAGCATTTAATTAGTGCCTTGTTTACCCTTAGGCAGAAGGCAGGTATGGGGGTTTGGGGAGACGAAGCACGGTGGGCACTTTTAAAACTTCAGAGCCCATTCTTATGCTCTAATACATCTCCTCCAAGAAGGCCATACCTCCTAATCCTTTCCAAACAGTTCTATTACTGAGGACCAAGAATTTCCAACTACAAACCTATGGGAGCCATTCTCATTCAAATCACCACAATGTATATTTGAGTATATTTCCTAGAGATGGAAAGATATTGCTTATAGATTGAATTTTTTGTAATGGCAAAGCATTTTTTATATAGTGACTTCATCTTAAAGCATTGTGTAAATAATACTATTTTGTTCCAAATAATAAAAAGGGTTGGTTTAGATAGTTATGTGACCTACTATCTATATATCTAGATCTACATATATATGTATTTGCATTATTATGCTATTAATGAAAACATACCTTTAAAATTGTATATATTTATATTATATGTACATGTTAAATGTTTGTAATAAATGTTTGATCATTTTTTAAAAATTAGTTTGTTAATTTGTTTTTATGATAATATCTCAACAAATGAGCTAATACTGCTTTAATTTTGAGTAAATATATATTAAAATCAATAAGAGATTATATTCAGTGTGCTCCATTCTTCAAAGAAAACATACCCACCAATATTTTTGTCTATACATAAAATTATATGACATTAGTTATAATAATTGGTAAAAATAATTATGGGAGATGTGAAGTCCCCAAATACGTCAGTAAATTGAAGAACCAGGGAATTACTACCTTAATTGGAGTCTCATGGGAAAATTCTAATACCAGGCCTGGAGTCTAAATGCCAGGATATGTGAATTTCTGATCAGTCCCATATCCAGAAGTGAGAGTGAACTCATCTCTCATCCATTTAGTTCTCTCTGAGACTCAATGATCGGGTTATACAAGCACAGGAAAGTGAACACAGGTCTTATTTACTTGTACTGAAGCGTCCTGTGACAATGACAATTTTATTTGTCATCCTACCTCGATTAAGAAATATGTAAAGAGATGGCTTAATGTTATATCTGGTTTTGCCTGTACAAATACTATTGAAAGTCTTTCATTTGAATTGGTAAAAAGAATTTCCCTTACCCAGAAGAGGTGGGAACTATACACCTATTCGAAGACCATGATAGAAAAAAGGGCAGAGAAAAGATGATTTGTATCTCTCTTCAGGGGCCGGGATACTCAAGTCCCATGCTTTGTCCCCAGAATCCCTACCTTAGATTTTGGCCTTGGACTGTAATAAGTTAGAACTGTAAAAGGAACTTATATACTTCTCATGTCATTGTGTATTGATCATACTTAAGTTAGTAAAATAATACTATGCAATTCCTGTTTCACTGAACTTTTCATTTTTATAAAATTTCAAGTACTTTGAATTATTCTCATCTATATTTAAAGTATTACTGAAACACTGTATATTGTATAATTGTGTATAGTTATAAATATTATATATTATATTTGTATAATATATTTTACATATTTATAAATTTTATACAATATTTACATTATATATATAAATACTATATAATGCATGTATATATTATAGGTATAATATATTATATATGAATATAAATATATGTATACATTATATTATATAATATACATAAATTACATAAAATTTATATATTATAAATGCATAATTAATTATATATTGTATAACTGTATATGATATAGTTTAATGGCTAATTTTTAGAAGGCATACTTAGAGATGTTAACCTATTCATTTATGTCTACCAGTAGCGCTATTTTGCCCACATAATACATGTCTTTCACTCAAACTCAGCCAACAAAGATCTAAACATATTCTTAAAACTAGTTCAAAACATGCTCACATACTTTAGTGCTATTAACTTTAGGGAACTAAGCATTAACTCATTTCTCAAAATGCCACTAAATAACATTAAGATACAGAATTAGACATTGCATTTAGGAACATTAGACTGTTTTGCTTTTTTTTGTTGTTTTTTTTTTTGAAAGAGAGACATTTTAGAAAATTAGGTAAGAGTGAGATCAGAAGATACAGAGACCAAATAGGTACCTGTCAATGAGGAGTTTGCCATTGTACGAGAGAATGAGCCATGCCACTGCTTGGATGAGCAGGAGTCAGCTTGGATCTTTAAGTACATCATGTGAAAAACTGCATTTCTGAAACTTTTAAACCGCATTATGCTGTAATTCAAGTGGGATGGACTTCTGGAGCATCGCTGCACTTGCTAAATAAATGATGGCAGCAAATTCTGTTGGAGCCTGTCTGAAGGCCTTCCTATGAGACATACCGAGTGTTTTGAGAAGAGACATCTGATAGTAAATAAAGGGTGTGTGTGTGTGTGTGTGTGTGTGTGTGTGTGTGTGTGTGTGTGTTTGATATTGTGCAAATATACACACACATGGTTGGGGGATGCTTGATGATTTTGTCAGCTGCAAAGATGCAAGAAAAACCTGTATTTGCAATTGACCGGGATTCATGGGAAATTGAGAGCTAAGGGAACCTGTATGGGACTTACCTAGGTTTTCTGCATATATGTTATGGCTGGGTAGTTTGGTGTTCTTGTGGCATGCAAATACTGGGAGCAGAGTCTGTCCCTGACACTTTTGCCCACTTGTGGGACCCTTTTATTCCTGCTACATAATGTTGTCCTGCCTTGATGGGAAGGCATGTGGCTAGTCTTTTTGCAGCTTGTTATGCCCTGTTTGGTTGATGTCCTTGGGGGGCCTTTTCTAAAAGGAGGCAGAAGGAGGGTGGATGTGGAGGAAAAGGGTGGTGTGAGAGACTAGAGAAGGTGAGGGAAGGGAAACTGCAGTTGGGATGTAGTATATGAGAGAAGAATGAGTGAAAATAGAAGCTATAGTTTGAGCATAAGTAGAAGGCTGAGGTATGGTGAGAACTTCAGAACCGAGGAAACATGAAAGCATAAAAACAGTAGTAAGTGTGAGAGAAAAATCAAAATGAGCATGTACAAAGACAGTTTCCCAGTCTCCTCCCCCTCCATGATTTAAACGACCAGGTCAAGTGCTGAGGTCATCAATCAGCAAATCCAATCCCACTCCATGACAACAGTAACCATTCATGCAGAGGACACCATTGCTCTTCTGAGATAAAGACACATTTTCCTTCCTTAGATCATTAACAGAACCCAATCTTTCCTACGTGACTAGTCATAAAAGAAACAGAGATTTACCCAGGGGAAGGAAAACACTGGGCAAAAATCCTATCACCTTAAACTATAAAGAAAATAGATGTCCATTCTAAAATGGCCTCAATTTGATTTAAGTTTGTTTTGTGAGATGGAAAACAAATGTTTTCAAGAACACACTGATAAGAATTATCCTCCTCTGAGATTAACTCCTGAACAACTTATCAAAACTATTTTTTTGTTGGTCTCAACTGACCCAATTGTCTATTCCCAAGTTGGTGGGGAAAGCAAGGTTATCTGGTAAATGATAAACATCAATTTCCTGAGCCTTTGATTGCTGGATCAAGACTGACTTAGCTTCATCTAATTAAATGAAGCAAACAAGCCAACTGTTAGCAGAATCCTTCTAAAGGATAGATTTATTTTAACTGAAAATCTCCTAGCAAAGTGACTCTTTGACTGCCATTTCTGGTCATAAATCCAGTGAGGAGACAAAGAAAGAGCTAAGAGATAGCAAGCTAGAGCCAACATCCCTGGGCTGTCAGATACTCTGCTCTATAGTCTTAGCCCCTAAGATATATCTTCAATTACTGACCCAGTAGGAGTAAAAAAAATAAATTGCCAATTTAATGTAACTCCTCACAGAGGAAATGACCTTTGGCCTTCAATACCAAAGAAATCTTTGGAATCTACTGCAAAGAGAAATAATTAAAAGACCAGAAAATCAATAGCACTCAAACAAACAGTACAGGGCAGAGCTTAAAAACTCCGGGGTATTCAGCACACTATGAGCATTACCAAATCTGGAATAGGTTCAAGACAATACCATTTGAAGGTGTCTAAAATCAATTCGCTGGATTTGTCAAGCTTTCTACACTGTGGATTTTAGTTCCAATTATCTTCATTGATAAAGACCATTTCCTAACCAAGGTTACCTTATTTGCAAATTTGTTGACCCTACTAGAGTTGGGGGTCAAATTATATCTTGGGTTACCACAGTAGAGTTCATTTTGACAGAACAGGGCTAGATGACACCTTGACCTATGCCTCCCACTGGCAAGAAAAGACTAATGCTTGTGTCAAAATAATCAAGCAGTGGGTTCTTTCTCTTATTGCCTCCATAAATCCTTCAGAAATGGAATCAGTACTTCCTGTCTTTATGTAGAGCAGTGGTTCTCCACCTTCCTAATGCTGCAATCCTTTAATACAGTTCCCCAGGTTGTGGTGACTCCCAACTACAAATTATTGTGATTGATACTTCATAACTGTAATTTTGCTATTGTTATTATCATAGTATAAATATTTGTGCTTTCTGATGGTGTGAGGTGACCCATAGGAAAGTCATTCAACCTTAAAAGACATAGCAATCCAAGGTGAGAACCCCTAGTCTAAACAAGCATGCCTTTTGAGCAATGTCAGTCTGTGGTGCTTCTATACATTCTTTATCTTTGAAAAGATTGGACTCATGAATTCCAGAAAAATAGAGGGACAGAAATGGAGACAAAGGATATGGATACAACATATATAAATACAACATGCTAGCACTGGGAGGCAGCTTTGAAAGCTCACTTTCAGTTGCTTCAGTGGCCCTGGATGGTAAAAGACTTAGCTTTGCTTGGGTAGCTCAATAAACCATGCAGCACATTGTGGAAATAAAAAAGCATATGTTGGCCATTTTTTAAAGAAATAAATGTCTTATAAATAATCATAAGTACAAAACAAATGTGTTTTATATCCAAACTCAGCTCACTTTGGGCCCTTGCTTCCGACCTTTCTGGTATTTTTAGATATGCAAACAGCTAAAGGTCAGCACCTGAAAATCCATTATCTAGAATCACAGGGTTCCTTTCCACCCACCTTAAGATCAGAAGCAGAACAATCTTTCCTAACCTTGAGGGATATGAACAAATCTTATTTGGAGGAGAAGATTGGATAACACTAGGAAATTGTTTTGGAAATACAAATTAGGATAAGATGTGGGCGGTTCTGTTGACAAGATGGGCTGTGTGGGCAGGGAGTAAGTCATGCCTGTCATGCTTTGTGTATGCATACTCCATGGTAAATGTTGTCTGAAGGCTTGGGAGCAGCATCGAAGGAAACCCCTGTAAAAGCAGCCTGAGCTTTATGAGATCTGAGTATCCAGACATTTAAAAGGAAGGGACAGAGTCTCATACTGAAAAAACGATCAGATAAAGAACTCAGTGAATTGGGACACCCAAAAAGAGAAAATTGGGAATGGCTTCATATTCTTCCACACAAATTATATCAAGAAGAGATATACTGCTGCCTCCCTTCATCTTTGTGTGCTAGATATAATTTACATAGGCCTATAGGCTAATTCTATATGCTGAATTTTCCTGCACTAATTAAAGTAACTTTTTTTTTACATTTTAGTAGTCGTAGAAAAAAAAAGAATTACATTTGAGCTTAAAACCTGTGCCCAGAATTTAGGATGGTCTATTAAAATGGCAAATAATATACAGTCTAATTACTGTTTTTTCCATTAATCTGCTACTTCAGATTTTAGAAGAAATATACAAGTGAAGTTTTGTGTGTTCCTGCATGTGTATGTGGGTGTGCATGTGTATGTGTCTGTATGTGTGTCTGTGTATATGTGTGTATGTTGACTGCAGATCAAACCCAGGATCTTCCATGTGCCAAGCACTTGTTCAACTCTGATTCACACTTCAGTTATTTCATTTAATTTACTCTTTATTATCTTTAGAAGAAAGGACCATTAGGGAGATATATGTGATGCATGTGTGTGTCTACTATATATATGTTAGTATATACATATCTAATTAATATGTATATTATCATTATATTCCACATATGCATATAAATTTAAATAATCTGCAATTATAAATTCTCTTTTTTCTAAATTCTATTGAAAATGAAAATTAATAGATGAAAAATGAAGTTGTTCGCCAGTTCTCCTCTTATGTAATGAATTTTGTGATGGAGATATTTAGATGATAGACCACTAGACAAGGTTTCTCCAGGAGAACAGGGTCCGGAGTCATATGTATGAATCTGACTCTCTGTTTTCAAACAGCGTCTAACCTCCCAGTGGACCTTCTATAATGGATTCTACCTCTCAACCAATGACAGTTAGAGAACCTGTGAATGCAGAGGCTGTCCTGTACTTTGCAAGATATGAGAGGAAGTCCAGTGGGCAAATTTTAAGAAAAACATTTCTGGCAATCCTTCAAAAGTGGAAAATACAGTAAAGTCATTTTGGGGCTCAAATGATCTAGCTTCCTTTTACCTGGGTTAGGCATAGTAATGGAAATAAGGAGATTAAATCAGGTTATTTTTCATCCAGATAGAGACTAAATTTTCAAACGCTTGACAAAAAACAATCGAAGATGCCAATGGTGGTCTCCTAACAACTGGGGTTTCATATTATGTCTTTGGTTTAGGACCCTCTGAAGAGTGGTTGCTTTCCAGACAGGTGGGATGCACATTGCCTCCAAAGAAAAGAGTACTTAAGAAAAACGAATGGGAAACATGGTTACAAGAAAACTGGGAAGATTGCAAGGTGAGTTCTGGTAAAGGCTGCACTCCCTGCTGATCAATTTCAACATTACTCATGAAAATAATAGGCTATTTGCACTAATTCCTTAAAAATTCATACTGTATATCTTCCTTAAGGGGCAATAAGCCAGCATGAGTACCAAAATATTTAGCATCTCAAGATAAGAATCCACAATTCTTCATCTTTCCTTCCACTTTGCAATTTAATTTGGACAACATTATATATTTTCTACTTACAGGGTGGTATTGTTAAGCAACAGGAAAAGTTGAAAATAATAGAAGATGAAATTGTTCCCTTTATTTAAAAGAAAGTCAAATTTCGGGTAGGAGAGATGGCTTCATGGTTAAGAGCACTGAGTGTTCTTTCATTGGCCACAGGATCAATTCCCAGGCCCCACACTGTAGCTCACACTGTTTCTAATTCCAGTCCTTGACAATCCAGTGCCCCTTTTATCCTCTGTGGGTATTACATCCATGTGCTGTGCATAGACATAAACATACTAAAAACATCTGCACACATTAAAAAATTTTAACATCAAATTTATTATAATAGTGAGTATCATTATATGTATGATGTTATCGTGAATTTCTTGATTGACTTATCTTGGTAAAAGTCTTGAGAAGCCAAGGTAGCCAAAATGCTCTGCATGGAATCTGTACAAACACATTTTTCACCATGGAAGATATGAGCTGTGGCTTCACAGAGTGAGGCTCAGCTGACTGAGTGGGTGGCACTGAGACAGTTTGATTAGTCACACCATTCACTGTACAGGTGACAGTGGCTACAATCACTTGGTTCTAACTTAGTTCCTTAAAAATCACCTATATGCAGAGGACTGCATATCTATGTGGCAATACTATTGGCAGCATTGCTAGCAATGAAAGAAATCATCTACTTTGCAACTGTATGGAAATGATTACATGACACTTGACAATTTTAGGACATCTAGAGATGAACGTGAATGTGGAAGCTTGTTTCTTGTTGGGGTCTCCTGATTCATCCCTTACTTTACAGCTTGACTTCTTATGTCCCAACTCCTCCTTTACAACTTGACTTTGCATGTCATAGATTTAGTGCATGGAAAGGAATTTCTAAGAGGGTCTGTTTTAAATTTCCTCCATTGAGAAGTCCAATAAAACAAAACAAAACAAAACAAACAAACAAACAAACAAACAAATAAATGGTGGTTTTCTCAAGTTGCAGAGCTGATTAGTGGAAGATGTACAACTAGAATACCATTTACAGTACAATGCTTCCTTTGGAAAGGACTGAAAGAGCTTGCAGGAGCTTGAGACTCCATATGAACAACAATGCCAAACAACCAGAGTTTCCAGGGACTAAACCATTACCCAAAGACTATACATGGACTGACTCTGGCCTCCAACTGCATAGGTAGCAATGAATAGCCTAGTAAGAGCACCAGTGGAAGGGGAAGCTCTTGGTCCTGCCAAGGCTGGATCCCCCCAGTGAATGTGATTGTTGGGGGGAGGGCGGTAATTGGGGGAGAATAGGGAGGGGAACACCCACATAGAAGGGGAGAGGGAGGGGCTAGGGGGATGTTGGCCTGGAAACCAGGAAAGGGAATAACAATCAAAATGTAAATAAGAAATACCCAAGTTAATAAAGATGGAGGGAAAAAAGAAAACGAAAGATTAATTTTTAATGTTTATAAAATAAATGGATAATATTGCATAGTACTCTTTTAAAATTTAACAGTGTGCCTCCTACTCATTTATTTTGAAAGATAAACACTTCACCTGAGGCGCTGACCTCCGGTGCCAGGCTTCTCTCTGGTGCCGATTACTTTGGTCTATTCATTCTTTAGAGTTGTAATTTAAAGGATGGGGCAAGCATAAAGGTCAGTGGAGCTTGTTAATCAATGATCATCAAAAACATAATCAACCTTTGGGTAACTGTAAAAAGCTGACTTGCTAAACTCTAAGCTACCATAGAAGACTAAATTGTAAAATAACAGAAGATAAGAATACTTACTGATGACATTGATACGTAGGTGATGTAGCTATGATCATACTTCATTCTTTATGTTTTATTTTTAGAAAAAGAGCCTTTTGTGTTTTATAGAAAACAGAGCTTTGAGAATGAAATTTTATTCATTTCTGCCTATGCAGTTGGAGTCCAGGGTCAGTCCATGTATAGTCTTTGGGTAGTGGCTTAGTCCCTGGAAGCTCTGGTTGCTTGGCATTGTTGTTCATATGGGGTCTCAAGCCCCTTCAAGCTCTTCCAGTCCTTTCTCTGATTCCTTCAACTGGGGTCCCGTTCTCAGTTCAGTGGTTTGCTGCTGGCATTAGCCTATGTATTTGCTGTATTCTGGCTGTGTCTCTCAGGAGCGATCTACCCATCCGGTTCCTGTCAGTCTGCACTTCTTTGCTTTATCCATCTTATCTAATTGGGTGGCTGTATATGTATGGGCCACATGTGGGGCAGGCTCTGAATGGGTGTTCCTTCTGCCTCTGTTCTAAACTTTGCCTCCCTATTCCCTCCCAAGGGTATTTTGTTCCCCTTTTAAAGAAGGAGTGAAACATTCACATTTTGGTCATCCTTCTTAAGTTTCATGTGTTCTGTGCATCTAGAGCAATTCAAGCATTTGGGCTAATATCCACTGGGAAAGGTAATAACAATTGAAATGTAAATAAGAAATACCCAATTTAATAAAGATGGAGAAAAAAATGAAATTTTATAATGTTTAATGTTAACAGTGGTTCTCACCTGGGGTTCATGACTACTTTGGCAAACCTCTATCTTCAAAATATTTACATTATGATTCATACCTTAAGAAAATTAGTTATAGTGTCAAAATGACCGTAACTTCATGGGTGGGAGAAATCACAACATGAGGAGCTGTATTAAATAAAGGTTGAGAACAACTTGTCTGGAATAAAATCTGAGTTATGTTTTATTTAACCTTCTTTTCATGTATGTATGATGTGTATGTGCTTGTGTGCATGCATGCACACACATTTGTGTGGATGTGCACAGACTATGTATGACATATGATCAGAGGATAGCATTAATTGTCAGTCTTTGTCTTTCATCTTCTTTGAGACAGAGATATGAGTTTTGTTCACCCTATCTATGTCAGGCTAGCTGGCCTAGGAGACCTGAGGATTTCCCTTTTCTTTACTCCAGCATTTTATGGCACACCCAGGATTATATGTGCATGCCATCATGCTCACTCTCTGAATCTGTTCTAGGTGTTCACATGTGGGTTCTCACTATTTAGCATTAAGCATTTTATCCACTGAGTCATCTCTCCAACTTCAGGTTTTAATTTTCTAAAGTAAGATGTCTGTAGTTCCTTAAATATAGTAAATTATTTTGCTTCAAATCTTTAATAATGAGGTTACTCTTCTACTCAACAGCCTTTATTGGCAGAAGTTGGCGGTGACACCTAGGTTAAAATGATACACTGTCCTTTAGAAATGAAAGTGTCAAGAGCAGTGTTACCACCAGGGGTAGTACTAGCTTTTTATACCTAAAAGTTGATGGATATTAAAAGTAAGCATTCAATTACTGCCTTGAAATAAAGTAATTTATAAATATGTATTTGTAATTGCTTTAAACAACAAAATTTCATCTTTTGAATAATGTAGTCTTTTGCTAGATATCTTTTTAACATTTGAGTTGCAGCTTCCCTCCCTCCTCTTGTCACCTTCCAGTCTCTCCCCTCACCTCCCCCTGCATTCGCCCATCCTCCCCTTCTCCCTAGAAAAGGGAAGGCCTCTATGGGTGTCAACCAGCCTTGGTATATTAAGTTGCAATAAGACTAGTTCCATCTTCTGTTCAGGCTAGACAAGGCACCAAGGTTAGGAAAAAGATTCTAAGACAGTCAGCGTAGTCAGACACGCCCTACTCTAAGCCACTTTTGGTGTCTCACATAAAACCTCAGATGTACAACTGATACCTATGTACAGGGGGTATAGGTCCATCCCATGCATGCTTTCTGGTGGGCAGTGCAGACTCTGTGAGCCCCTGTGGGCCCAGGGTAGCTGATTCTGTATCCTTCAATCCTTCCTCCCCATCTTCCATAGGATCCTCCAAACTCTGTTTTATGTTTAGTTGGGGGTCCCTGCATGAGTTTCCATCAGTTTCTGGGTGAAACTCTCTAATAGCAGTTATTGTAGTTCCTTCTTTGAGTATAGCATGGTATCATAAATAGTGTCAGGTGGCTCCCTCTCATTGCATGGGTCTCAAGCTGGGTCAGTCGTTGGTTAGACACTTCCTCAAATTCCCTGCTCATGTTTTACCCCTGCTCATCTTGTAGGCAGGACAAATGATGGGTCTAAGTTTTAGTGGTAGGGCTGGTGTCCCAATCCCTCCATTGGAAACCTTGCCTGGTTATAGTATATGAGTGGTTCAGGCTCAGTATCTCCATGTGCTAAGAGTCTTAGCTATGGTCATCCTTGTAGATTACTGGGAATTTCCATTGTCCTAAATTTCAAGCTCATTCTATGCCCCCTAATCCAGTTTTGTCTCCTAGTACTTTCTCTGTCCTCTGCACAAATTATCCCTCCTGTTTCCATCTCCAGCCCCCCCTCCTACCTCTGTTTCTCTTGGTGTCTAATCTATTTCCCCTTCTCAGCAAGATTCAAGCATCCCTCCTTGGTTCTCCTTGTTACTTAGTGTCTTTGGGTCTGCATTAGGTAGCAAGTTTATTCTGTACTATATGGCTAATATCCACTTATGAGTACAAAATGTTCCAGAAGCTTTGGTTTTGTGACTTACTCTTGTTTTGAAGAGGTGGATGCTGCTGCAGCTCAACCACACCAGGTTGTGCTCAACCACACCAGGTTGATGGGCATAAGGTGAAACCAGAGACCTGTTTCTAGAGACGATTCTGTAAAGCCTGGTGCCCATTTAATGGTGAAGAAAACGTTTGTTGGTGGTATTAAAGAGGATGTGGTAGAATATAATCTGAGAGACTACTTTGAAAAGGATGGCAACATTGAAACCATAGAATTATGGATGACAGAGTGGGGAAAAAAGAGAGGATTCGCTTTTGCAATTTGATGATCATGACATAGTTAATAAAATTGTTCAGAAATACCACACAATTAATAGGCATAATTGTAAAGTGCAAAAGGCCATTTCTAAACAAGAGATGCAGTCTGCTATATCACAGAGAGGTCATGGAAGAAATCTTTAGAGGTGGTGGAGGAAACTTTGGTCATGGAGGAAACCTTAGTGGAAGAGGAGGCTATGGTGGTAGAGGTGGTGGCAGCAGAGGCAGTTATGGAGGTGGTGATGGTGGATATAATAGATTTGGAAGTGATGGTGGCAACTCTGGTGGCGGTCCTGGTTACAGTAGTAAAGGAGGTTATGGAGGTGGTGGACCAGGATATGGAAACCAAGGTGGTGGATATGGTGGTGGTGAAGGAGGATATGATGGTTACACTGAAGGAGGAAATTTTGGTGGAGATAACTATGGGGGTGGTGGTAAGTATAATGACTTTGGAAATTATAGTGGACAGCAACAATCAAATTATGGACTCATGGTGGAGGGTAGTTTTGGTGGCAGCAGCTCAAGCAATCCCTATGGTGGTGGCTATGGATCTGGAGGTAGAAGTGGTGGATATGGTAGCAGAGGGTTTTTAAATGAAACAGAAACAGTTGTAATTCTTAGAAAGAGAAAGAATGAGGAATTGTTAGGAAAGCTGCAGACTACTTTGAGAGAGTCATCCCAAATGCATTAGAGGAACTGTAAAAATCTACCACAGAAGGAACAATGATCCACAGTTAGAAAAGTCGCTGTGTCTTAAACAGAAAAACCTTCTTGTTCAGGACCATCACAGCCACAGTTTGCAAAAACTGCAGCCTTTGATTAGTGCAATGTAGTGTCAATTGGATGTACATTCCTGAGGTCTTGTACCTGTTGTAGTTTTGTCTTTTTTCATTACATCAAGTATATTGCCCGGTAAATTGTGGTAGTGATACTAGGAATAAAAAATTAAGGAAATTTTAACTTTTCAAGAAACTAAGTGAGTACAAAAAATGTCTTTCTGGGTCTGGGTTACTTTTCTAGTTCAACCCATTTGTCTGCAAATTTCATGATGTCATTGTTTTTAATGTCTGAGTAATACTCCATTGTGTAAATGTACCAGTTTTTTTATCCATTCTTCAGTCGAGGGACAACTAGTTTGTTTCCAGTTTCTGTCTATTATGAACAAATCTTCTGTGAACGTAGTTGAGCAAGTATTCTTGTGGTAGGATGGCACATTCTGTGGGTGTTTGCCCAAGTGTGGCATAGCTGGGTCTTAAGATAGATCTATTCTCAATGTCCTAAGAGACCAGTAAATTGATTTCCAAAGTGGTTGTACAACTTTGCACTCCCACCAGCTATGGAGGAGTGTTCCCATTGCTCCACATCCTTGCCAAAAACTCATTTGAATTTTTAATCTTAGCCATTCATTAGATGTAAGGAATCTCATAATCATTTTGATTTGTAAATGCTACTTAGCCAGTAGAAATTTCTCTATTGAGAATTATTGTTTTAGCTCTGTACCCCATTTTTAATTGGGTTGTTTGTTTTGTTAATGTCTAGTTTCTTGAGTTCTTGAGTTCTTTTTATATTTTGGATATCAGCCCTATGTCAGTAATGGAGTTGGTGAAAATTTTTCCTTTTCTGTAGGCTGCCATCTTGTCCTTTGACAGTTCCATTGCCTTACAGTAGCTGTTTGGGTTCATGAGGTCCCATATATTACTTGTTGATCTTCGTGCCTGAGCTAAATTTTTCATAAATGTTACTTCTGAGTATTTTTGAGTTAGGCCAGTGGAGTAATCATTCATATTAGTCATTCTCCAACAGATTTTTATGCACTATAATCTATGTGCCCTAGAAAATTTCAGTATATTATTTGAGGATCCTACCCGTCTCTCATCCATTTCTGACTTTACATCACTCAACAGTTCTGATTAGCACCCAGCTTCCACTAAGAATTCTGGCAATACAATAACACAATACAATAAGTGTTTACAAGGATGAATATCATGGAAGATGAAAAGGGAGGTGATTTAATTAAAATTCAACAAAAGATGCATTATCACATTTGTAATAATAACTGCACTAACTTATTATGTGTGTTTTTCCTTCAGAAACTGAACATTTCATTTCAGGATCTGGGGGACCCTTACCAAGTTCAAAATTTTAACAGGATTCTTAGAAGACTGATTCGAGTTGAAACCCTTTGGTTGGTGGATAATTCACTCATTGATTTAAGTGCCATAAGATTGCCAAGGTACTAGTGACCGTTCTGAATTTCATATTTGCTCCTTGGATATATGTAGCTATAGTATACAGAGACTATACCATGATTTACAAAGATCTTAGGAATGATCATTTGTGCTAAAGCAAAAAGTAAAACAGAAAAGTTTTATGTCGAAATGTCATATTTCAGAATGAAAAAAGTCTGTTTTCTTCCTAATTGATGGTTTCATTTATTGTCTTGTTTTTTCTTTTTTTTTTATTAACTTGAGTATTTCTTATTTTCATTTTGAATGTTATTCCCTTTCCTGGTTTCCGGACAAACATCCCCCTAATCCCTCCCTCTCCCTTTCTTCATGGGTGTTCCCCTCCCCATCCTCCCCCCATTGCCACCCTCCCCCCAACAATCACATTCACTGGGTGTTTAGTCTTAGCAGGACCAAGGGCTTCCCCTTCCACTGGTGCTCTTACTAGGATATTCATTGCTACCTATGAGGTCAGAGTCCACAGTCAGTCCATGTATAGTCTTTAGGTAGTGGCTTAGTCCCTGGAAGCTCTGGTTGCTTGGCATTGTTGTTCATATGGGGTCTCAAGCCCCTTCAAGCTCTTCCAGTTCTTTCTCTGATTCCTTCAACGGGGGTCCTATTCTCATTTCAGTGGTTTGCTGCTGGCATTCGCCTCTGTATTTGCTGTATTCTGGCTGTGTCTCTCAGGAGAGATCTACATCCGGCTCCACTCAGCCTGCACTTCTTTGCTTCATCCATCTTGTCTAATTGGGTGGCTGTATATGTATGGGCCACATGTGGGGCAGGCTCTGAATGGGTGTTCCTTCTGGGTCTGTTTTAATCTTTGCCTCTCTATTCCCTGCCAAGGGTATTCTTGTTCCCCTTTTAAAGAAGGAGTGAAGCATTCACATTTTGGTCATCCGTCTTGAGTTTCATGTGTTCTAGGCATCTAGGGTAATTCAAGCATTTGGACTAATAGCCACTTATCAATGAGTGCATACCATGTGTGTTTTTCTGTGATTGGGTTACCTCACTCAGAATATTTTCCAGTTCCAACCATTTGTCTATGAATTTCATAAAGTCATTGTTTTTGATAGCTGAGTAATATTCCATTGTGTAGATGTACCACATTTTCTGTATCCATTCCTCTGTTGAAGGGCATCTGGGTTCTTTCCAGCTTCTGGCTATTATAAGTAAGGCTGTGATGAACATAGTGGAGCACGTGTCTTTTTTATATGTTGGGGCATCTTTTAGGTATATGCCTAAGAGAGGTATAGCTGGATCCTCAGGCAGTTCAATGTCCAATATTCTGAGGAACCTCCAGACTGATTTCCAGAATGGTTGTACCAGTCTGCAATCCCACCAACAATGGAGGAGTGTTCCTCTTTCTCCACATCCTCGCCAGCATCTGCTGTCACCTGAGTTTTTGATCTTAGCCATTCTCACTGGTGAGAGGTGAAATCTCAGGGTTGTTTTGATTAGCATTTCCCTTATGACTAAAGATGTTGAACATTTCTTTAGGTGTTTCTCAGCCATTCGGCATTCCTCAGCTGTGAATTCTTTGTTTAGCTCTGAACCCCATTTTTTAATAGGGTTATTTGTCTCCCTGCGGTCTAATTTCTTGAGTTCTTTGTATATTTTGGATATAAGCCCTCTATCAGTTGTAGGATTGGTAAAGATCTTTTCCCAATCTGTTGGTTGCCGATTTGTCCTAACCACAGTGTCCTTTGCCTTACAGAAGCTTTGCAGTTTTATGAGATCCCATTTGTCGATTCTTGATCTTAGAGCATAAGCCATTGGTGTTTTGTTCAGGAACTTTTTTCCAGTGCCCATGTGTTTGAGATGCTGCCCTAGTTTTTCTTCTATTAGTTTGAGTGTATCTGGTTTGATGTGGAGGTCCTTAATCCACTTGGACTTAAGTTTTGTACAGGGTGATAAGCATGGATCGATCTGCATTCTTCTACATGTTGACCTCCAGTTGAACCAGCACCATTTGCTGAAAATGCTATCTTTTTTCCATTGGATGGTTTTCGCACTTTTGTCAAAAATCAAGTGCCCATAGGTGTGTAGGTTCATTTCTGGGTCTTCAATTCTGTTCCATTGGTCTATCTGTCTGTCTCTGTACCAATACCATGCAGTTTTTATCACTATTGCTCTGTAATACTGCTTGAGTTCAGGGATAGTGATTCCCCCTGAAGTCCTTTTATTGTTGAGGATAGTTTTAGCTATCCTGGTTTTTTTGTTATTCCAGATGAATTTGCAAATTGTTCTGTCTAGCTCTTTGAAGAATTGGATTGGTATTTTGATGGGGATTGCATTGAATCTGTAGATTGCTTTTGGTAAAATGGCCATTTTTACTATATTAATACTGCCAATCCATGAGCATGGGAGATCTTTCCATCTTCTGAGGTCTTCTTCAATTTCTTTCTTCAGAGTCTTGAAGTTCTTAATGTACAGATCTTTTACTTGCTTGGTTAAAGTCACACCAAGGTACTTTATATTATTTGTGTCTATTATGAAGGGTGTCATTTCCCTAATTTCTTTCTCAGCTTGTTTCTCTTTTGTGTAGAGGAAGGCCACTGATTTATTTGAGTTAATTTTATACCCAGCCACTTTGCTGAAGTTGTTTATCAGCTTTAGTAGTTCTCTGGTGGAACTTTTGGGATCACTTAAATGTACTATCATATCATCTGCAAATAGTGATATTTTGACTTCTTCTTTTCCAATCGGTATCCCCTTGATCTCCTTTTGTTGTCTGATTTCTCTGGCTAGAACTTCAAGAACTATATTGAATAAGTAGGGAGAGAGTGGGCAGCCTTGTCTAGTCCCTGATTTTAGTGGGATTGCTTCAAGTTTCTCTCCATTTAGTTTAATGTTAGCAACTGGTTTGCTGCATATGGCTTTTACTATGCTTAGGTATGGGCCTTGAATTCCTATTCTTTCCAGGACTTTTATCATGAAGGGGTGTTAAATTTTGTCAAATGCTTTCTCAGCATCTAATGAAATGATCTTGTGGTTTTGTTCTTTCAGTTTGTTTATATAATGGATCACGTTGATGGTTTTCCGTATATTAAACCATCCCTGCATGCCTGGGATGAAGCCTACTTGATCATGGTGGATGATTGTTTTGATGTGCTCTTGGATTCGGTTTGCCAGAATTTTATTGAGTATTTTTGCGTCGATACTCATAAGGGAAATGGGTCTGAAGTTCTCTTTCTTTGTTGGGTCTTTGTGTGGTTTAGGTATAAGAGTAATTGTGGCTTCATAGAAGGAATTCGGTAGTGCTCCATCTGTTTCAATTTTGTGGAATAGTTTTGATAGTATTGGTATGAGGTCTTCTATGAAGGTCTGATAGAATTCTGTACTAAACCCGTCTGGACCTGGGCTCTTTTTGGTTGGGAGACCTTTAATGACTGCTTCTATTTCCTTAGGAGTTATGGGGTTGTTTAACTGGTTTATCTGTTCCTGATTTAACTTCGGTACCTGGTATCTGTCTAGGAAATTGTCCATTTCCTGAAGATTTTCAAGTTTTGTTGAATATAGGCTTTTATAGTAAGATCTGATGATTTTTTGAATTTCCTCTGAATCTGTAGTTATGTCTCCCTTTTCATTTCTGATTTTGTTAATTTGGACACACTCTCTGTGTCCTCTCGTTAGTCTGGCTAAGGGTTTATCTATCTTGTTGATTTTCTCAAAGAACCAATTTTTGGTTCTGTTGATTCTTTCTATGGTCCTTTTTGTTTCTACTTGTTTGATTTCAGCTCTGAGTTTGATTATTTCCTGCCTTCTACTCCTCCTGGGTGTATTTGCTTCTTTTTGTTCTAGAGCTTTTAGGTGTGCTGTCAAGCTGCTGACATATGCTCTCTCCTGTTGATGGTTTCATTTTTTTTTTTTTGTTCTTTTTTTCGGAGCTGGGGACCGAACCCAGGACCTTGCGCTTACCTAGGTAAGCGCTCTACCACTGAGCTAAATCCCCAGCCATGGTTTCATTTTTTTAAACTAACTTTTGGCATAGTAATTTGGAATCATGGAATCTGTAAGGAGTAACTCTTGCCATTTTACTTGTGTTGCGAACTGGAAAACACATCTCTATTACATATATATTATGGTTATAAGGCATTAATTTTTACTTAGCTTCATTTATTAAACACATGATATTCTATAAAGTAGTTAACAAGTATTATCTTCAAGGTTACATAACATAGACATTAAGGTTGTTATCCTGGGAACAGAAACAAATAAAATATTTAACAAAAAATTTTTTGCTTGCACCTTTTCATCACTCAAAAGATGCCCTCCAATTGTAAATGACATTCTGAGTTTCTGGTCAGTGTTGTGTAAGACCAATTCCACCAGGCAGAACTGGTGGGTGGAATGAGCTTCTGAAAGCCATGAAAGGCTGGACGAAGTCTTCAGGAGTTGAACAGAATAGTGTCGTGAGCAGGTATGTTGTCACCTTGACATACCTGTGAAGAGGGAATTTCAACTGAATAATTGCCTTAATCACATTGGTCTGTTGGCATGTCTTCCAGGTAATTTCTTGATTACTATTTGATGTGTAAGACGCCATCCCAGTGAGAGCATTCCCATGCCTATGCAGTTTGGCCTGGCTATATAACAACATAAACCTGAGGGTAATCCAGAAAATATCCTTCCTCCACAGGTTCTGTTCCAAATACTTGTCTTGTCTTTCCCAGGTGATAGTCTGTAACCTGTAAGCAAAGTAAAGCCTTTCCTCCCCAAGTTGCTTTTGTCATGGTGTCTATCATGGAAAGAGAAAGCAAATGAAAACTATAAGGAAGGAAACAGACTCTACATAAAATGAAAGTAAATCTCAGAGCAATTAAGATGTGTTTCTGATCTTGGGTTGACAAGGCTACAGAAACATACCAGCATCACTGTACAGGAGAGAAGAAACAGCTGGGGAGATGTAAAGTAGGCCAGAATATGCAAAGTGTTGATGTATCTATCACCACCTTCGGGCATTTTCAAAGTCTGTGTGAAATGTACATAGCATTTTAATACACTGCCATTCAGTTTTTAGAAATGAGTTTAAAAGAACACAGTTTTAAAGAAAATTAATGATATTAACACACATGCATACATACACACATACACCCACAAATCATGCATCACTCAACACCAACTTACTTAGTAACCTTGGTGATTTAAT
Organism: Rattus norvegicus; assembly: GCF_021556685.1. Taxonomy (NCBI): domain Eukaryota; kingdom Metazoa; phylum Chordata; class Mammalia; order Rodentia; family Muridae; genus Rattus; species Rattus norvegicus. The sequence goes on from NC_141535.1 coordinate 162,306,680, forward strand.
TGACTAAGATATAAGGGATACATAGGTGTATTTTGCCAATACTAGTAGAAATTTACAGGCAACAAAAACAATTGGATGATCATGGAGATTCAGAGCATATTTATAACACTGAATTAATATATATATATAATATAGAATATATTCTATCATATATGCATGTATGTATATATGAAAAGGTCTAATTTTGATGCTTTGTAAATGCATTTTCTTCATCCTTATTCCTTTAAGAGAGGACACATAATATAAAGTTTTACAAGTGTAATTCATATTTTACATCTTCAAAATTGTTATATCAAAGAAGAAAAATCTGATGCACACAACGCATCCATAGCTACCTCTTATTTATCAGGAAAGCTATGCTACTGTCCTCTAAACTTTTGCCTGTCTCTGTCATATCTCGTTGCCTGAAGCAATTTGGGAGGGAGTTATTCTAGGTGATGGTATGATGAGTCAGGATGAGAGAACAGAGAGTGAAGATATGACTGATCACTGTGGGGGGAACGGACCTTGGCAGAGAATGGAAAGAGAACAGAGCAGCAAAAAGTGCTGGCTGAGTTGGCAATTAAAAATTGCCAAGGTCCTCAAGTGGTAAAAAGCAGACACCAAAAGTTATTAAAGATATCAATAGGCTGTATAAAGTTTATATGGAAATAAACTGGCAGAAGAATGAGGATATTAGATACGCAAAAGGAACAATGAATTCTGAGGGCTTCATTTGGTTTTGTGCTTCCATTTTCGTCGTTGCCCCTTATTTACCAATAACAGTTCTCATATCAAAGTCAGGGTACTGATTCTTTATTGTGGAATGAAATGTAACTTATCCATAAAGAATTTATTTTTCCTTAAGGCAGTATGCTAGAAATAAACTTTGAATTATTTCCTCCATCATCACAGTCTCAAATAATTATGATTTTAAGGCAAAAATATAGGGAAACAATACGTAGCAGAAAATGCATGGAATTTAAGTGCCTAACATACTTTTATTTGATCAAGCGTACACTGTATATTTCTTTTATACATAAATCAAGGTTTACATCTGATTTAAAAATGCTATTTTCTCATTATAGAGTTTTTTAAGTACACAAAAGCAAGAAGAACAACAACTTCATTACTTAGGGGCAACATTCTACACAACTTTTTGTTGGGAAATCGTATGAAACTAGTCACCTTTGCAAGATTTATGGGACATTCAAGACCCATTAAACACATAGGGAGAGAAGGCGGAGGCCTGTGTATAGCAGGCTTATGATCTACTCATCCATTTTTCTCCAGTGGTGAACAGGGCTCATGAGTTGTAAACTTCCTTTGTGATAGTTCTCACTGTCACTCTCTGGCAAGGTAATGATCTTAGAGGGGACATGGCAATGAACTGGAAGGAGTGGGGGGAGGGGAGGCTGAAGTTCATGTACATTGTATGAGGGAAGAATAAAGAATTTTTTAAAAGGCAAATGGTATAATTTATATTGTCTCCAGCTGCAGAGTTTTAAATATGAGCAAAAACTATCTCACGTCTTTCAAACAACTACCAAACATACCTCAGATACAACATTTGTCATTGGCTGAAAACCACATTGAGACACTGGATGGCCTTTCCCGTTTTCGGTGCACACCACTGGAAATCCTCACCTTGAAGAGAAACCCCTGTGAATTTCACCAAAACTACAGGAAGCAGTAAGGTTCAAATGTCTGGTTTTCCTTTTGTTGACTAGTGAACTTTAGCCACATTGCATGTTGTTTCTTTCTTGTTTACATTTACTTAGCAAAGGTTTGCTCTTCATTTCATGTGTATGTGTGTATGCCTGAGTGCATATACATACACTGTCTGCATGTAGGTACTTGTGGCATGTGCATGCGTGCCTGCGTGTGTGTGTGTGTGTGTGTGTGTGTGTGTGTGTGTGTATACACATACATCATTTGGGATGGAATGTATCTTGTCAGATCTTAGTGTGTATACACTTGTTTTCTGTTTCCAGTTCCTCAGACAGAACATACTTTTCTGTGATCTACAGCCCAAGGCTTTACTATTTTTGGCCAAAGAGTTGTTTTTCTTTCAATTTGTTTAATTATGTATTAATACTTCCTATATGTCTACTTTTATACTGTTTGGTATTTTGAGAATTCTTGTTTATTTTTCTGTTCTCGAAGGGTGCTGGCTCCTTCCATGGACTTCGTGGATGTATCTAGTTTTGCCATCAGTGTTTTGAATTCCTTCAATTATCTTTTTCAATGCTTGCTTAGTTATCATATCTTTCTTTAGTCTGTGTTAGTCACACTTTTCCTTTTCCTTTAGTTATGACAGGTATTGTTATAGGACACATAAATGTAGATTGCCAGCTATTGTTTTTCAGAAATAAAAAAATAACATTGGTTATTTTGGAACCTTTAACATCTCAAGAGCGGTGCTGTTCAAATGGTTTTTCCTCTGTCAGTGACTTAGTGATTCCCTCTTGGAGCTTGAAATAGTCTTTGTTCTGTCTACTATAAGTTGATGCAGATGAGTATTTCATGGCCTTGTTTATTATTCCCAAGGTTTCCTGTGTCTGGATGGCCACTTCTTTTTCTAGATGTGGGAAATATTGTTATGATTTATTGAATATACATTTCTGTGTTGCTGTCTTATATGTTTCCTCCTCCTTTCATGGTCAGTTTTGTCTTCTAGTGGTATCATTTCCCTCTTTCATGCTTGTTTCTTCTTATTGTTTTGTCGTTACTACCATTCTAACTTATCTACCTGTTCATTAAATCCTGATATTCTATATTCTACTTAATTCATCCCTTTGAGGGTTTCCACTAAGGTTTTTATTTGACCTACTGTAATTTTCATTTTCAAAATATACATTGACTACTTTTTTGGCATTTTAAAATCTCAATTGAATTTTGTTTTCATATTCTAAATTGACCTCCTCCTTTCATTCAGTCATTCTCTTTGAACTAATTCAGGGATATAATTAAGTCCCTTTTCTTAGAATAAAAAATAATGGGTACTAATGTTTTACTTGCATGTATGTATATGTACTGTGTGCATGTTTATGCCTACAGAGGCCAGAATATGATGTCAAATCTCTTGGAACTGGAGTTATAGGCAATTGTAGGCATCCTGCCATGGTTGCTTAAAATTGAAATCTGATCTTTCATAATAATACCAGATACCTTTAACCATTGATCTCTAGCTCCCTCATTTTTCATTTAGTTGAACATTCTTATAACCTTTCTTTTAAGTTTTTGTCTGGGATTTCCTCTAACTTACTATCACTTACTAGAATTCATTATTATGGAATTGGTAATTTTCAAAGAAATCTTGTCTTGATTTTGGACAAGGTCCTTCCATTTTTGTGCTGGGGTTTATTATTTTGTTCTGATCTTGTTGGTTACATTAATTTAATCAACCATTTTCTTTACGTCCAAATATGGGACTAGGTTATTGTTGGATTTTGTTGTTACACCTTCCCATTGCATTGGAGGTGCAGCTCAACGACCAAATTCTCAGCCCATGTGTAAAGAAAAGTGAGCACCACCTCTAACCAAGTGAAGGCGTAGAATCCTAACTACAGAAGCAACCACTCTATAGGAGAAACTCTTGCAGCTCAATGTTCTCAGCTTGCCAGGCCTTTCCTGCCTTTCTGTTAAGTGTTCACATTCTAACTGCTCCTCTGCGTTTTAATTCAGGTCATGTCAAATCCGACTATATCATTCTTTGAGTCTCTTGATCTTAATAAACAGGGAAGCAGTTTTGGGGTTTGGATATGGGGTTGTGCCAAGTTTGTGTACACATTCTTGGAAGACAGTTTGATCACAGTCTAGCTTAAGATTTGCTTGGGGTAGCAGACTGTAATGCTGAACAGGTGACACTGGGTAATTTTCCAGTGTCTGATTCACATGGCATATCGCACAATCATTGAATTTCCTGTTTTTAATGTCATCGTCTTCAAAGATTTTCCTTTTCCATTAATTTGTAGGTCCAGAGTGGAAGCCCTATTAAAGGTTTTTTTCCCTCTTCTCTACTGATTTGTTCATAAGTCTAACTTATAACCTGATAATTCCTTTATACATTGAACACACTATATTTCTATATTTGATCTAATCGCTAACAATCAGTTGATGAGTGTGAGCCTTCCTTGCCTTTCCAATGCCTAGTCTCCCCTTTGAAGTAACAGATCATAGTAATTTCAACTTTATAGGGTTATAGTCAAGAATTGTTTTTCCTCACTCACTGTCTTCATTTGATCTCTGTAATGGGACTTTCTAATACATACAAAGAAATTCTATTTTGCTTCCAAATTTGATATATTTTCTCTTGTATGTTTAAAAGATATCATGTCCTTAGCTTTTCTCTAAATATGTATTTCTAAATGTTATAAGATTGTCTTATACATTTTTTACTCTCTGGTTTTAGTTTTATGATGATCCATGAGTACCACATACAAGCAAGTAATTGATTAAGTCAACTGCAGTGATTGAAAGAACTTAAAATCTGCCAAGAAGAAATGATTTTATTATTTTGTCACTGCTGGGAACATTGTTGAAATTTAAATAGCCTTGGATTGCATACTAAGCAAATGCTCACTAAGATAGATGATAGATAGATCAATAGATAAAAGAAGATAGATTGCAGATAGATGGTTAGATAATAGATAGATAGATAGATGGATAGATAGATAGTGTAAATAAAAACGGATAAATGTCTCCAGCAAATTCTGTGTCATTGATATTCTTATGAGACTTGAAAAGATAAGAGCAAGTAAATGAATTCTAATCTTACATTTTTCCCATATGACTACAGATTAACTTATCTCTCAGCTAATTCTTTTTTAATAAGGGTCAAATCATCTCTAGGGACAGTCTATTCCCATTCTATGATGGGAACCCTTTGCAGACATCTAGCTTCAATAACAGATGTGGTTCTTCCTATCTTTCCTTCTCAAAATTGCCAATTTTTCCATAATTGCCAAACAGTTTTATGTAATGTTCTATTGTTCAACTCCTGCTCTACAGTGACAAACTGTCAAAATTTGGATTCTAATCTGTGTTGTTATTACATGAATCTTATTATCATTATTGCAATTTTCTCCCTTATGACTGTAGTCAGAAGGCAAACTTTCAAATTGCTTTTACAAAGCAGTAAAAACTGGCAGCATAGTGACTTTAATATTGAGCTAATATTTAATCATAATGTTTTAAAGCTTAAAATAATATTTTCTTTATTGAGAGGAGGCTTAGGCAGATATTTCAACATCATTCATAAGATGTCACATTCTTAGTCATAAGGATAACTTAATACTATGATATTTTAGTTTTGTTAATATGGGGGATTTTATAAAAACATCTTGGTGCCAACTTAAGTCACTTGACTTCTTCCAGAATCCACATTACAGTGAAAACATTAAGATGGTCTGAAACCTGATATGCCCTGCTATTTAATTAAAATTCTGTCTTAAGAATAAATGATATGGTATACAGTCAGATGAGAATAAGTCTCTCCTGTTTTTCTGGTATCAACTCTATTGAATTGGGCCTGAAATGGATGTTACTGACTTTTAAGCTACAAAAGGCATGTTTTGTTAACTTGGGTACTTGAGGGGTGTTTTGAAGAGAGAGAGAGAGATGAGGTGGTTTTATCATATAAAGAAAGGACTTAAACTTCCATTCATGCTGAGCAGATAAGACAAAGGTCGAGGTCCATCTAAATTTAAGTTCAGTTACCAATCCAGTAATCCCCACTTTGAAGATAATACACTATTTATTTTGTCACTAGGTGCTCATATCAAGGTTTTGGGCTGAACTCTAGAACTCCTTGACTCCCTATTTGTAATTATTTTATATGTAGCTTCTCTGGGATAATGTTACCTAGAATTATGACTCTTTCCTTTTTTTCTCCCCATGTTCAGATAAGACAGCTTGATTCTAAAGAGAAAGGACTGACATGGGGGTAACCCCGCTTCCAGGATGTGCTCATTTAGCTCAAGCTAATCTCCGCCATCTTTTAGAAGCCCTTGTCATATTAATTTCATCACAGCTTCGTGATATTGAAAATTTTGTTGGTGATGAAATCTTATGACCTAAGTCTGAACACTGATCTCTGAGGACTTAAATTTTAATTCTTCTCTGTCTAGTACTGAGGTCCTGAATAAAAAACTTAAACTAGGGAATCAGAATCAGGGTGATAGATCTGCTGTGAAGGCTAAGTGAAATAATGTGCAGAATGTATTTTTGCTGCTCAGAGAAGCTGGCACTGGACAACAGAAAGTCTTAAGCAGGTCGGCAGCACCATTAGCTAACAGGTTTAGGATCTTCCATTTCATTGTGGAGACCATAGATTCCCCTTGCTTGAAGTCTAAGAATTCCCAAATATAGGGGACCTGTCCACTTGAAGGAAGATACTGCCTTGTAACAGTTCTCTGCATATGATCACTGTTTTAATATACTGATCAGAAGGATCTCTTTTGACCTTGGAGTTGACTTCCTATATTTGAAATATGACCCCCCAGAAGAACTTTCTCTCAAGACAAAATAGCTTGCAAACTATATTTCTCATCCTGCTTTTATTCCACTCAGCTCTCACTAAATAAAACTGCCTTCCCGCAAACCCTTACTGAACTTTTAACTTTATAACAGGCACATTTGCCCTCATAGACCCATTTGTTTTCTTATAGTATATTGGTTGAATCCACTCACTGATTCTTTTTCCTTAAAGTGCTTTATGAAAACTGGACTGGTGCTCTCTTATAAAAACAGATTGAATTCTGTCTCATATCTCTGATCAATGTTTATACCTGCTGAAAGGTCAATTAAATCCAAGAGAGGAAAGACTATGCCCAGGTCATTAACTCAAAGAATGAACAATGGCTTGCTTGCTTTAACCCCTCTTCAAGATATAGAGAACAGAATAAATTGATAGCCATCTACCCTTCCTTATTTGAATATGACAAATATATTTACTAATAAAATTCCTTGCTCAATATACTTATTTAATTTTTATTTTATTTTTTAGAGTGTTCTTGTGTTTGCCAAACTTAAAGATTCTGGATGGGATCTTGAAGTTACCAGAAGATTGTTCCCCTCCAGAAAATATTTTTTCCAAATTATGTATTTTATCATAACCAACTCTGCAGAGAAAGAAAGCAGTTACTGTTGCTGACAAAAAGCTAAAAATTAAAGGAATTCTTCATTATGTGAATATATTTGCATAATACATACAGGGGTAATATATACATATTCAGTATTTATTCTGTATTGAAATCATGGTAGGAGAATCTCTAATAGACCATTTCATGGACAGGGATATAACCTAGCTATGAAGTTATGAAGCTATGAAGAAGTTCATGCTCTATGATCAATTTCCCAACACTCTACAAATAAAAGTTAGTTTGATTAACTGTCGGCTGTGTTTTTGTTGCACTTGCTCGCCTCGGACCCCATAGAGCAAAATCTAACACAAACAATATAGGAAAGTGTGAGTGTGGTAGCAATGTCTCTGAAAACCTTGTCTTCCCAAATCACAATACCATGTGTTGTATTGATCTCTGCTCCAAGTTTCGATGTCACAGGACAGATTGCATTTCTTGTCACATATCCACTTGCTCTCTCTGCCACAGGCATTTATTTCCCTTTCTCCTGAAGTCAGACCTTTTTTTTTTTTTTTTGACCAGTAAGATTGTGTTACAGAGCACCTGTAGGCAGAAATTTGAGGACCAAGTTTGCATTTTGTTACATATTTTAAAAGCTATATCACACCAGTGAGTTAATAGAAAGATAACAGTTGCTTCCAGGGCCTGGCATGACTGTGGCTAGGGATAGAGCCACCATCATTCCTAGGGAAGATTTAGATGGACCAAGAAGAATTTCATGGTATTTTACCATAGACTTACCTCTCCCACATAACAGCTCCATAAATTTAGGGGCCGAAACACATCCTTACCAAGGATGTTTCCTTCTACCCCAAATAGCACAGTGAGCATTCAAAATCTTAAGTGAACACATGTAACCACTACAGGAAATCATTAGTATCTGCCATGACTAAAAGATAGGTTGCAATTTTAGGTGTTTCCATAAAATTAATTTTAAAAGCTTCTTTGGCTTAATAATATTGGAAATTTTAAAACTGTTGTAAGAACACTGGAAATTGACCATGTTGGGGGAACAGGGAAATACTATTTTACTGGTTGCACTAGTTGAAATTGGATTTTCTGTAACATAAAGGGAAAGCATTATAACTGGCAAGGAAATCATGGGTTTTATACATGGAAAATGAGAGGTGAAGGATTGTTGTACTTATCTCTTAGAAACAATGGCTAGAATCTAGCCTTAGATTTTTCAGTACCTACTTTAATTATTGTTATTCAATGCTTCAACATCCCTTTGAGCCTACCGCCTACCAGAGGGAAAGAAAGGTTAATAGGAAACCAGCGTTGTGGACCTGTTTAGAAATAGTTCTTTGGGGTTATTCCAAATCTTCATTATCAGCAGTCCAGTCCATTGAGTAAACACCAAACATAAATCAGTAAGTGGCTTGATCCAGAAGAAACTGTGAGGATCCAACTATCTGCACAGCTGTGGCAAGATGTAGGCAGAATACCATCAGAAGTTCTTTGGTGCACTTCTCTTTATGAAGTCACAGTTACCTAAGATGAACTAAGGAAGCAAGGCAGCAAAGACCAGCCTCAGCAATGCTTGATGAAGATCAGCAAACAGTTGCAAGGCAAACCAATGTAAGAGTTTCATCTACTGTCTGCTGGGTTGTATTTATACTCTTTCCCAAACATCATGTGTCTTCTCGAGCATAACTCCAGCAAAACATCACATGCTCTTTTACCAGGCAGCTTCTTGAAAAAGAGTACATGTCTGTTCTCAGCAAAACATCCTCTCATGAGACAGTTTCTAGAGAAATATCACATGACCCAATTGAGTCTCAAAGGGAACCAGAAATTTCCACTTCAAGACTCACAGTTTGAGATGTCAGTATGTACATCACAAGATCTCTAAGAAAAAGCCTATGCTTGGTGCATTGGCTGTTTTTAATGTGTCAACTTGACACAAGCTGGAGTTATCACAGAGAAAGGAGCATCCCTTGAAAAATTGCATCTATGAGATACAACTGTAAGGCATTTTTCTCAATTAGTGATCAAGGATGGGGAAGGGCCTTTTGTGAGAGGTACCATCCATGGACTGCTAGTCTTGGGTTCTATAAGAAAGCAAGCTGAGAAAGCCAGGGGAAGCAAGACAGTAAGTCATATTCCTCCATGGCCTCTTCATCAGCTCCTGCTTCCTGACCTGCTTGAGTTCCAGTACTGACTTCCTTTTGTGATGAACAGCAACCTGGGAGTGTAAGCTGAATAAACCCTTTCCTCCCCAATTTGCTTCTTTGTCATGATGTTTTTGTGCAGGAATAGAAACCCTGACTAAGATACTTGGCTTGTACTTATATTTTCTAATCTTAAAAAAAAACCAATATTCTATGGGCAGGATAGTCAAAGTTGCTTGGCTTAAGTAGCTATTGCCTGTGCTGTAGAGAAGGTGAATGGAGAAATTACATGTACTGAATACAACAGGCCTACAATTTGGACTCTCTGCCCACCAACTCTAGCAGTTACCATTCTTTATACAACAATCATACCATTTCAATTGTATTTACTAAAATGGCTTTTCTTGTATCTTCTAAAATGCAGAGAGACCTGACTCACTCTTAGGTTTTTAGCATTACCTTTAGTCATACTATGCCAAGAAATACACAGCAACTTTTCAAATTAGCACTAAATCTGTAATTAAGTAATTTATAAACAGTTGCAAAAGCAGCTGACTTCTGGATGAAGAACAACAGTTCTCCGTGAAACTTTTAGGTACATCATAATGCTGAAATATTTAGTGTTTCTACAACAATAGGGATATCTTAATAGCACATGTCTTCTTATATATAATTTTGTGTCCCAATTATATTTCCCCCAAAGGGTTCATATGTTGAGGTTTGTCTTTAACTGTCTACTGTAATGCTAAGTGTAGGTCCCCAAGACCTGAAGTCTGCACATAACCCCTAGAACCCTGCCCCCAATTTAATTCTGATTGGTGAATAAAAATGTCAACAGCCAATAGCTGGGCAAAAGAAACAGCTGGGGTTGAGGTTTGTGGGCTTTGGGAGAGAGGACCATGAGGAGAAGGTGGAGGGGGAGGAGGATGAAGAGGAGGAGGAGAAAGAAGCCACACACCATGGGGTAAAAAATGAACATACAGGAGAGGAGAAGGGAAGGAGCCATGGAATAAGAGTCAGGACAATTTGGCTCTAGGGCTTCCCGATTGGAACTAAGAGTGGCCAAGATGAGGCATAGTAAGTAATAACTGAAGGTTATTGATAGGAAAGTCAATTCTGCCAAGGACATATTAAAAAATATAAACGCTATATGTGTCTGGGAACATGAATGATCTAAGGTGAGAAGAAGCCATGGGCCAGGATTATAAGTATTTTCTACTGCATGACTATCCTGACAGTTTAGTTCAAAAGTGTCAGGTTAAATAGCATAGCTGCTATAGCACTCTAAATGAGACATACGGAGCAAGCAACTCCTCAGATAGAATAGAGTTTCAGTGACTAGAACTCATTCACTATGTAAGAAAACCTACATGTTTGTCTACCTGACCCCATGAAAATTTATGTTAGCCCTACACTTTTCAAGCAAAGACTTTCCAGTTCATATCTAGAACAGTGGGAAGTGAACTGAAAACAACCAAGGCAAGAAATAGACTGTGGTGGTGTGAAAGAGACATCCACATGGATTCAAGACTTGAATACTTGTTCTCTAAATGATAGAGCTGTTTTGGACAGGATTAGGAGGTGTAGTCCTTCTGGGGAAATCTTTGAGGTTTCAAAGCCACATGTCATTCCCAGTGTGTTCTTGCATCTTGCTTGCAGTTTATGACGAGCTCTCAGTTGTTCTTGCCACCATGTCTGCTGGCTGCTGCTATGATTCCCTGCCCTGATGGAATCTTATCATTCTCAAACTATAGACCCAGGAAACTTTTCTTCTCTAAATTGTTTTGGTCATGGTGTTATACAACAATAAAAAAGTAACCAATACAAAGACTGTAGTTTCCTTAAATAAGTTTAAGTCATAGGCAGTGAAAAGTGAAAGATTCCCAAAATAAGTCTCCGTATAAAGTTTTGAGAAGTGGTAGTAAACTGATTTGGTGCTCTTAGATGCCATCTAATATTAGTTATTATTTCTTTCTATAATAGAAAAATGTAGCTTTTGTTTGTTATTATACTACCAAATAGAAACGATGAATTGACAGCTTTTAAAAGGCTAATTACAGACATGAAATGAGTTTCTGATTAGTTTTACTGTTCTGGAACAAACAAATTTTTGAATCACTGTAAGTGTATATTTGCTTTTCTCTCTTTTTTGTATTTCAAGAAAAGAATAATCTATGGTTTTTGTTTAGGACCTCTGAAAGGTCACATCAAAACATTTACACTAATTTATAAAATGCCTTGTGAATCCTGTGGCTAATAAAATCTCTCTTTTTTTTATAGTGCATTAGTGTCCTTGAATAAGACATGCTCTAAATCATATTTTCCTTTATAGTTCATATTCTAATGACTCTGTACAATATATCACAGAATACATATTTCTTAAAAGTAGAGAGATCTTGTTTATGGTTGTGTTGGTACAATACGTGTTTGATGTATTAATGATGCACATGATTTGTATAAATGATAAATATATATGGGATTCTACATTATATGTATATCATATGATTGGTATGGGTATTATATTTCTATGAGTTGATTATAATTGTGGAATGTATGTGGTTGTACGTGTGTATGTATTAGATGTGAGCACATGGGATGTAAATGTATGTGTGTGCATATGTGTACTTTCAGGGGTGAGTGTTCCATGTTATCATGAGGCAGTAAGAAGAGAACCCTGGAAGTAGGAATGACCTTTTACCTTGTTTGAGACAAGATACCCTCTCCGTGATTGCAAATTCCACTACCCATCTCCCGAGGAGCCTTGGAACTACCTCATCACTATACCTTGTCAGGCTTTACATTGCTTTGGAAGATCTGAACTCAGATATTCATGCTTATGTCATAAGGACCTTACAAACTGATCCATCTTCAAAGCCTCATTCATCTTCGTTCCTCTTTATATATCTCAAATAACTAAGTGGGACTCTCAGTGGGTGTTATGTAGACAAGTAAAATTTGGTTTTGTCTTCATAAAAAATTGATTTTTAGTCCTGGAAAAAAATATCAATCACATTTTAAAAGTCGAAAGTAATAAAAGGCATAGAATTTAAAAACTATTTTTTTGAAAATCAAAAAACTCAGAATCGTTAATTTTGTGTGAGGCAGATGATATTAATCTTGGACTTGCTCTGACCTACTTTTCACCTCTTCCCATGACCAAATCAGACCAATAGTTCTGCCCTCATTCTTCCTTTCTTGATCACTGAGGCTGTTCTACTTGGATTCTGATTAACAACACAGCTAAGGAATTTACAGTTGGAAATTTGAAAAGGGCTTTGAAGTCTTGTTTTCCTAATACCCTTCCTTCTACTCAGTGAAAAAAAGTTCAGATAACTGCATTCTTTGTCTTTGTCTGCTGGTCAGTCCTTCTCCTTCTCCTTTCAAGGTCATGCCCTCTCGCCTTTCAGTACTCTCTGATGACTCAGAGCCCATACACATGGAGAGGTGTGTTGGGGGCTGTGGCAGGTGGTCTTAGCTGAAAGCTAAACCAAATGGAACAAAAATCTTTCTACTTCTTTCTTATTTGCATAGTTTTCTGAGCTTAGAGAGTATGTCTAAGTTTGACTTTGAGGGAAAAGGTAATTTCCAAATATCAACTGTAGGCTTAGTATTATGACAGAAGTATTTCTTATTTTGGATTGAGTTCTATTGCATCTCAGTAAAATTTACTAGAATTATTGGCTCTTGGGAACCAAAACACAATTTGTAATGAAATGTAATTTGTTTAGCTCATTATCATTACTATGGTTTATCTCTATTTAGAGCATAGAGAAAGTATTTTTCTAGAAAAGTCGTCTGGTTCTCTTCAGTACTCTAGCCATATATTATTTTAATATCATACTGGTATTGCCCAGTCTCAATAGGGTTTATGCTTTCAAATGCTTATGGATATACATTATATATTAATAGTCTTCCTAAATCTTAAGTAAGTCTTCCAGGTAGCAAGCACTTAGTTGTCCAACCTGATGATGCACAGTTTGGTGCCTAGATGTTAAGGGTGGCAATATGCTTTAGTTGCACTTTTCTTCCTTTGAAATGTATATAGTATTTTTCTCTCTCTCTTCTGATTAATTTGGTTTGAAGTATATTTTGTCTGATATTAAAGTGGATATAATCCTATCCTGTCTATAATTTTATTACCACTTGAAAAATCTCATCTATTAATATGATTGCATAACAATAAAACTCCCACACTTGATGTTTATGCAACATTCAGACCTCAGCTTGTTCTACTAGTGAGTACCCTTCCTCTCTTTCAGATCTTCTCCTAACTCTTCCATCGGTGTTCCCAGGCATAGTCCAATGGTTGGCAGTGAGTATCTGCATCTAACTTAGTCAGATGTTGGCAGAACCTCTCAGAAGACGGCCATATGAGGCTGCTGTCTTCAAGCACTTCTTGGCATCAGCAATAGTGTTGGGGTTTGGTGTCTGCAGTAGGGAGGACTCTGCCTGGTCTTTCCTTCAGTCTCTGCTCCACTATTTTTGTCCCTGAATTTCCTTTAGACAGGAGCAATTCTAGGTTCTGTATCAGAGGATTGACTTATGTGGCATCAAGGGGAGGGGAGGCCCTTGGTCCTGTGGAGGTTTTTTGCTACAGTGTAGGGGGAAGCTATAGGGATGAGGCAGGAGTGGTTGGGTGGGTAGGGGGGCATCCTATTAGAGGCAAAGGATAAGGGTATGGGGTGGAGGATTAGCAGAGTGGAGATCAGGAAGGGGGCAACATCTGAAATGTAAAAAAATGAAATGTCCAAATAATAACTCCCTGAGTTTAGTGAACACCTGAGGGAGAACTACTTTATCTATTACTACATCTACATTGAAGTTGGTGTCTGATCAGCATGCAAAAGACAGAAAAAAATCACATAAAACATCCTCCTGGATTCTTAAGTAATCCTACAGCACAGCATTGAAACATAATTTATTTGTCTAGACTGTGTGTGCCTCTCTCTCTCTCTCTTTCTCTCTCCATGTATATAGTATGTATATATTTGAATCAGTCACTGTTCAAGTCTCTCTTTTTGTTCTCACAGCAATTAATCTCCAGAATGTTAGTGGTGGAAAGTCCATTAAAGCATTGAAATTTTCCTCCTCCTCCTCTTCCTTCTCCTCTTCCTCTTCTTCCTTCCCTTCTCCCCCTCCTCCTTCATCATCATATGAGGAATCTGAAGCTTTAGGTTAATATTTGGGTCTCACAGCTGGTTCAGGTGACAGTGGGCATGAAAGCCTGTTCCAACATCTTTGCTTTCATATCATTGGACTCCAATGTCTAGGCCTATCCTACATGAGGATCACCTGAGTTGCTTACTAAACTAGCAAAAATATTACCTGAATCCTAGACCAATTAATCAGATAGACTTTAAGGTTGTTAGGTTTCATTAGGTTTTTAGGTTCCTGATGATTCTATCCTAAACCAGGACTGAGAATCCTGTTTTGTGCCATTATCTTGCAAAATGCCAATGTTTACAAATATTATTTTAGTTTTAAGCTGTCTTATAATTTCTCTTGCCTCTGGTTCCCTAACCATAAATACATAAACATTCATTGATTCTAATGTGAGGAAGATAAAAACAAACAAAAGAATCTAGTTTGATGAGGTCTCTCAAAGCATTGGCACTCAAATATCCATTGATTTTAAACTAAGGGTGATTATAGGAAAACAAAACAAGTCATTGTTCAGCTTTGACTTTCAAAATGACTTTTGAAAGTACATAGCGAAATGATTTGAAAAGCTAAGCTTTCAATGAAAAGGATGATGTATGTGAGGTTTTTCTTCTTCTTCTCTGAATTAGCCTTTTAAGTGTCAGAAGTCACAAATAGATGGACGCAGAGATGAAAGATAAGTGAATCACAGAAGAGGAAAGATGAAAGATGTGTTAGAAGAGTCAGAGATATGAAATAAAAAACAGTAAGTGATGATAACCACTTTCTTTGGATAAGGCTTGAAAAAAGTAGAAGCTAACAAAAGATATACCTTTGGGGTGATTACCTTGCATATTAGTTAAAGTTCTCTGGGAAATCAGAAACAAATAACAGAAAATGGAATGAAGGAATGGCGAGGAGAGGGGAGGAGACAGGGGAAAAAAGGAGAGAAGAGGGAGGGAGATTGAAGGGAAGCCTCAGAGGAGAAAACAGGGTGCAAAGTAATTCCAGATAGAAGGTTCCTACAGATAAAATTCCTTCATAAGTGGTCAGAGCAGAAAGCCAATCTTTTTCTGTTCAAATCCTCACCTTAATGGATGACACTTACTGTTCTACAAAGGATTGTTTGAACTCAAATCTACCACATTTAAATGGTAATTTAACCCAAAAACTTTTCAAAGAAACAGCCAGAATAAGATTATCCCAGTCAAGTTGAAATATAAAATTAGTCATTCACCTGTCAGTTGTGGCTAATATCAAATTAATTCTTTCTCCTATCCACTATGATGTTGTGAAAAAAGATTATCTGTCTAGGTGGATCTGAGGACCAGAACGTAAAAGGAGTCCTTGGAGACAGCTTTGTACACAAGAACTGTATGAAGGCTCTCACATCCCAAACCATTATTTTGTTGTAGAACTATTTTTTTTAAAGATTAGAAGAGAAGTTACATACATGACAAAATTATGTTAAGAATTGCACAGTCTTCAATATTTTAGGTGCTAAGCTAATGTTAGTCTCACTGAAAGCATTCCAGAGTATCTGAGTCATCTGTGGGGACTTGCCACCACATCTAGATGTGATTTGAACTTCACAGCTCCTTAGTAAGAGCTAGTTTATATGATTTCATTTTGTGTAGATGGCAGATCTGAAGAAAATTACATACAGAAAGATCCAAGACAGAGATGTACAGATGCTTTCCCCAAAAACATGGTGTACTCAAACAGTAAGACTCTCACTGTGAATATGTTTCCTTCTACAATATAGACATTTTCTATGTTGATCCATGGTAATTTGTTAAGAGAAAAAGGTACAAGAATTTTTATTATGTGATTTTAACAGACAATATTTTAAAAGTGAAGAAAACAATCTAGTCATTAAACAGGTGTGTGCTTAAGGAAACAGGAAATAAATTTATTTCACCAATATGAGATTCACTTCTAAAAGGTGATTGAGAGATTTGTCTTACACACATATACATTCATAAAATTTATATGAAAGTCAACTTAGATCATTTTACTTAATAGTTAATTGCTTTGTCATTATTGAAGGGGAATCTTACACCTGTCAGAATGATTAACATTAGTCACACAAGTGACAGCTCATCCTGATGCAGATGTGGAGCATGGGGAACTCTCCTCCACTGCTGGGAGGAGTGAAACTTGGATAGACACTATGGAAATCAATATGGTGATTCCTCAGAAAATTAGGAATTGATCTTCATGAAGACCCAGCTATACTGCTCTTGGGAATATAGCCAAAAGACACTTCATCCTATCACAAGGTCACTTATTGAACTGCGTTCATAGCAGAATTATAATAGTCAGAAACTGGAAACAACCTAGGTATGCCTCAGCTGAAAAATGGATAAAGAAAAAGTGTTGCATTTACATAATGTGATATTACTCAGCTGGCAAAAACTGATATCATGAAATTTTCAGACAAATGTATAGATCTAGAAAATATTATCCTGAATGAGATAACAGAATGAGAAAAACAAATACGGTATATGTCCAACTTACATGAATATTAGCTTTTAAACTATAACTCACAGACTCAGACTTGGAAAAGAAGAGAACTGTAGCGGGATACATAGGACTCCCTGGGAAGGGAGAGTAGGATAGATTTTGCAGGGGGACTGGGAGGGGGCAGGACAGGAATGGGAAGTATCTGATTGGGGAAAAGGATGGAAGGAGAGGGTATCAGAGATTCTGGAATTGGGCTGGAGGCATTTAGAAAGTGGTGCAGAAGCCTATTTCAGGGGAACCTTTTTGGAAGTTATGATCCTAGTGGAGACTCCTACCAATGAAGAACATAGAGTCTGAACTGGCCATCTTTTGTAGTTAGGGAAGACTTCCAGTGGTAGAATTGGACTACATGCCACTGAGTTTTTCACCAAAAGTGTGTCTTGGAGATCCACAAGCAACCCAGGCTGATGTTAGGAAAAAGAGTGACTCTCTGAAATCTGACAGTAGGATTCCATTTCTAAAGACACCTTCTATATAGCTCATTGAATAAAGAGAGGTTGGTTGGTGTTTGCATGGAGCATTCACCCATAAATTCTAGTGGCCTTGGTGTAAGAAGGTACAATGTAGGCTCCTGAGAGAGAAACCTGGACAACTCAGCCACAAAGTCTACATCAATAATCACAGAAATATCAGAAAGCTTAAAACAAAGGGACACTGTACACTTGATTACTGAATAAAAATGGGTGAAGACAGAAATTATGAATTAAATTAAAGATGTTCTAGAGTTGAATGAGAATGAATATTCAACATTTATAAAGTTATGGGGCAAAAGAAAGTCTATTCCAAGAGGCAAGATCATAGCACTCAGTGAGAGATTGGAGAGAGATAATACTTGTAACAACAGCATTCCTAAAATCTCTACAATGAAAGAAAAAAATCATATAGAAAAGCAAGAAGGCAAGAAATAATCAAATTGGGGACTTAAATCAATATATTAGAAACAAACACACAAAAAATCAATTAAATTAAGAGTTAATGTTTTGAGAAAATCAGTAAGATTGACAAACTGCCATTCAAGTTAACTGAAGGGCAAAGAAAGAATATCCATATTAACAAAATGATAAATTAAAAGGGAAGCATAAAACCTGACACCAAGAAAATCCAGGGAATCATAAGAACATAGATTAATAATCTGTACTTGAGATTTGTACTTTAAGATCTATACTTTAAGATTTGAAAATCTTAAAGAAATGGATCATTTTCTCAAAACACATGCCTTACCAAAGTTAAATCGACTGAGATCAGCAATTTAAATGGAATTTAAACATCCAGTGAATTAGAAACAGGAACTAAAAGTCTATCCAAAAAATCCAGAGTGAAGTTGTTTTAGCACAGAACTCTACCAGACTTTCTTTGCTTTCTTTTTTTTATGTTTAACTTTAATTGTATGGATTTTACACCTCAACTGCAGTTACCTCTCCGTCATCTCTTCCCAGTTCTTCCTTCTATCTTTTCTCTTTCCCTCCCTGCCCTCCCCATCTAATCCTCCTCCTCTTCCTATTCTCTTCAGAAAAGGACTGGCCTTGATGAATATCAAGAAAACATGACATATCAAGTTGCAGTAAGACTAGGCCTTTCCTCTTCCCTTAAGGCTGATAAGGTAACCCAGTATGGGGAAAAGGCCACAAAGGTAGGCAACACATTCAGATATCGCTCTTGTAACCACTATTTTGAAAAACAAAAAGGACCACAAAGAGGTCCACAGTACTCAAGTGTAAGGTATGTTCAGAGGACCTAGGTCAAACCCAGGCAGGCTCCCTGGTTTGTGGTTCAGTCACTGTGGGCCCCCTTGACTCCTTCAATCCTTTCTCCCATTCTTGCACAGGATTGCCCATGCTCTGCCTAGTGTTAGGCTGTGGGTGGATTTAACATTTTCCATTATTGCTGTGTGAAGCCTCTCTAATGACAATTGGGCTAGATGACAATCTCCTTCAGAAATGGCTAAAATTTTGACTTTGAGGAGTAGTATGCATCACAAAATCATGTGATTAGGTGATGTGCACTGTGGTTCCATTTTT
Source organism: Rattus norvegicus (assembly GCF_021556685.1). Lineage (NCBI taxonomy): Eukaryota > Metazoa > Chordata > Mammalia > Rodentia > Muridae > Rattus > Rattus norvegicus. Next base: position 162,325,601 of record NC_141535.1, read on the forward strand.
TCTCTGCTTCAGGCACCAATGTACAAGTGGGAATGGATGAAGTGAAGTCTGGACAAGATGGTTAAGGAGGATGCTGGTCCGGGAGTGAATGCCATGGGGAGAAAGTCTCTGAAGATTTCAGTGTTACAGCTCTTTTAGATGGCATTCAATAAAACAGATCTCTCCGATGCTATTCAATGAAACAGCTTGTGTGCAAACACTTTATTAGGGGTGAATCAATGGCTATATATATGAACCTTTGCTATGATTAATGATTGCTTCAGCACTGCAGCATGTCCCTAGTTCCAATAATCCTTTCTATATAAATAAGATTATGTCACCAATAACTGTATTTTCAGAGAGTCTCAACAAATAGATAAGCTGGCTTCTGTTTTAGTAAAAAAAATAAAAACAAAGATTTAAGTATATTTCCTCTGTGAAAGATAAGCGAGTTTCATTTATTTATAAGAATAATTTTGTATCACATAGCTAACGCAGGCATACAAGTAAACTTCAAGTGACCATATCTAAAACAAACCAAGCATATATACTAAAAGGAATTTATCTTATCACAAAAATACTGCCAGATATGAAGTCATGAAGAATTACTTACAGAAATCCAATTTTTAAAGCTGAATATATCATTTTTTGTCCTTTGTGACTTGTCCTATGCTGTACTAGTTCCACTGAAATGTCCTGTTGAAACATCAATAACCAGTGAAATGTAAAGTCATGTTGCTTGATGTCTTCTCTCAGTAAGGGAACATCAACATATATTTTATTAATTTCAAATCAAAAATTATATTACTGAACCAAATTTGAAATAGAAATTCTGAAGTATTTTAATCTCCTAGACTATGAAAGAAAAATTAATGCAAATACTCTTCAAATGATTCCACAAAGTGGAAACATAAGAAACATTTTCAAATTTATTTCTTGAAATTAGTTACCATGTTCCCCAAGCAACATAAAGATCCAAAAAAGAAAGAGAATTACAGACCCATTTCCCTTATGAACATAGATACACATATACTCAATAAAATACATTTAAACCAAATCTAAAAGCACATCTAAGGTATCATCCACCATGGTCAAGTCAGCTTCATTCCAGAGAAGAAGGGATGATTCAATACTCTTAAATCAATGACAGAAATCCACCATATGAATAAACTGAAATAAACTAAGGACATGATCCTCTCATTAGATGCCAAAAAGACTTTGGAACAATTCAACATTCATTGATGATAAGAGCCCTGGAGTTATTAGTGGTGCAAGAGATATCCCTCAACCTCATAAAGACAGTTTCCATAAAGCTGATAGCCAAATAAAGTTAAATGGAGGAAAACTTTAAGCAATTTCACTAAAAACATGAACAAGACAAGATTTTTCACTCTCTTCAAACTTATTCCATATATATATATATATATATATATATATATATATATATATATCCCTAAATTTTTCTAGGAAACTCCTACAGCTGATAAACACTTTCAGGAAAGTAGCTGGAAACTAAATTAACTCACAATAATTATTAGCCTTCTCATGTATACATGACAAATGGACTGAGAAAAAAATAAGGGAAATAAAAACTTTCACAATATCTCCAAAAATATAGGAAGTAAAAAAACTAGTATAATACAAACCCTAAAGGTGAAAAAATGACTGAGCTATCAGAAGATGAAAAGATCTCCCATATTCACGGAACAATAGGATAAATTTAGTAAAAATTGCCATCCTATCAAACGCAATCTACAGATTCAACACAATCCTCATCAAAATTCCAAAATAAGTCTTTGCAGATCTTTAAAGTCTAATTTTCATCTTTATATGGAAATGCAAAAATCCAGCTAATATAATTCTGAATAATAAAAGATCTGCTGGAACTATTGCCATACCAGATTGTCAACTGTACTACAAAGCTATAATAATAAAAACACCCTGTTGTTGGCACAAAAACAGACACCTTGATCAATGGAATCGAATTGAAGACCCATTCACAAATCTGGATCACTGTGGACACTTGGTTCTTTTGATAAAGAAGCCAAAAATACATACTGGAAACAATATAGCATCTTCAACAAATCTTGATGGTCAAACAGGACAACCTGTTTTTAGAACACAATTAGAGTCATAAAAATCTCCTGGCACAAAACTCAACTACAAATGGATCAAAAAACTTCAATGAAACCTCAGTGTAAAACCATACATACTGAACCTGGTTAAAAGAAAGTGGAGAATAGGCTAAAATTCATTGGCAGATGCAAAAACATACTGTAAAGATCACAATTAGCACAGAACTAATCAATTATTGATATATTGGACCTCATGAATCTGGAAAATTTCTGCATCGCAAACTGGCCAGCTACAGAATGGAAAAAGTTTTTTTTTTCTTTACCAACTACACATCTGATACAGGGATAATATCTAAAATATGTAAAGAACTCAAAAAAAACAGATATGAAAACAAATCAATTGAAAATATGATACAGATCCAAACAAAGAATTCCTAGAAGAGGAATTTCAAAAAGCCGAGAAGCACGTAAAGAAATGTTCAACAGCTTTAGTCACAGGAGAAATGCAAATGAGAACTACTTTCAGACTTTATTTTACACCAGTCAGAATTACTACGCTTGATCTTAGCCAAAAGGCCAAGAAACCATCCAATTAGAATTACAAAGCAATAAAACAAATGACAGCTCATGTATGCCAGGAAGGAATAAGGGAAACACTCCTTCACTTCTGGCAAGAATCTAAATTTGTATAGCCACTATAGGAACCAGTGTGGCATTTGCTAAGGAAGATAGTAACTGATCTACTTCAAGATCCAGATATAGCACTTTTTGGGGGGAGAGGAAGAATACATATTCAAAGAATGCTTCATCCTACCACAGAGACACTTGCTCAAACATATTCATTGGTGCTCTATTCATAATAGCCAGAAATTAAAACAAACTAGAACCCATCATCAACAGATGAATGTATAAAGAAAATGTATATTTATACAATTGAGTATAACTCAGACATTTTTTAAAAAGTTTAAATCCTTAAGTTTGCAGGAAAATGAATGGAAGTAGAAAAATATTACTGCAGATGAGGTAACCCAGACTCAGAAAGGCATGTGTAGTAAGCAATTGCTTATATGTGAATATTAGCTGTTAGGTCAATGATGACCAAACTATAACCTCTAGAAGCACAGAGGTTAGGTATGGAGTAATTGATGTGGAGTACAGATAAATCTCTTTAAGAAAGAGAAATGGGATAGTTCTGGATGGATGCAAGAAGGGGACTGGAATGGGAGGATAAAGAGGGTTGGGGCAGAAAAGAGAACAAGGAGGTGAATTCAAGAGGGAGACAGCTAGAATTAAGGCCCATTTGATGGGTAGTATGGAAACTGAATACTCTAAAGGCTTCAGCAAATATATACATATATAAAAGTGATCTAAATAAAATCACCAAATAATGGGGGAGACAGAGGCTTAGCTGAATATCTCTTGTACCAAGTGAATCTCTAAGCACAAGAAATGTGTTAACATCTAACTAAGATGTTGGCAAAATTGTTATGGAATTTCCATTATAGCTTCCAGTTTAATAGTTTCATGGGATTCCTGAGTACACAGGACACCTCTCTGTTTCTTCTGCCTTTTCTTGGGTTCTTTTGTTTGTTTGTTTGTTTGTTTTGTCCTATTATGGTGAGTTAGCTTTTATTTTACCCCTTATCTTGTTTTATTTTATTATTTTCCCTTAGAAGCCTGACTGTTTTCTGAGAGACAGAAAGGAGTAGACCCAGATAGGAGGGGAGATGGAGTTACTGGGAAGAATAGAGGGAGGAAAAAAATCAGTATCCAAATATATTGTTTTAGGAAAAATGTGTTTTCAGTAATGGGACTATAAAGACATAATCAAGCTTAAAAATAGTTAAGGTGGAAAACACATTTATCTAACTATTTCTACTTTCAAACTCTCTTTCCATCACTAGTTTTGCTGTGTTCAGTCCATGTTATAAACATAAAATATAGCACTTCATGCTTGCATATCAGTAAGAACCAGTTGCTGCTGTGTTTGACTCCAGTGAGTAAATACCAGAGAGAAGTACACTTGTTGCTGACATACTGCTGCATAACCTTCCCTGGGTTTGATAAATTAGTGCAAGGGTCAGACTCTTTTTCACTGGAGGTCTTAGGTGGAGAGCAAGAAAAGTCAGGCATGGAATTTGAGGCAGTAATTTGATTATGCCAGTGGGTGATGGTGGCCAGAATACTCTTCTTTCCTAAAATGCTATTTTAAAAGCTTTTGTGGCATCATGCCAAGAATCTCAAAAGATTTAATGCTTCATTTTCAATGGCAGTCAAGGATGCATTTAAGTTTTGGAAAGTGTGCTTTTCCAGGAAGAGAATAAAAAAGACATATACTTTAGATTTTGTTAATTATTAGGACCCTAAAATGGCCATATTAACAATCACCCTTACCATTACCCCTTATCTAGTACAACGGAAGATAATGGAAGTTAATTATTTAGCAAAAAAAAAATTCACAAATACTTTGAGAAAAGTAGTTAATGTGAAATGATACATGGCTTTTGTTTGTTTTTAATCTTTGTAGAAAGTTAAACAGTGGGAACTAGTAAAAAGGAATTAAGAAAAACAAGTCAAGGAGTAAAACTATCCATTGCTGTTTTGAGAGATCAACTATATCTCCATGATTTGAACAAGCATATCCATATTTTCTACTTTCAAGAACATTCGATAAAAGTTTCATTCCCTGGTATGGTAAGACAACCTCCTTCATGTACAAATGCCAATCGTGGACCCCTCTGTTAAACATGACAAAAACTGTTCTCTCAATTAAATTCTATTTTGTTCTTTGTTCTTACCATCTTCTAAAAAACAGGTTATGTTCCTTGAAAAACTTAAAGGTCATCCAAAATGCTACAGATCTTGAAAAAAGTGTTCAGCCTCTAGCATCTTGGCCGATCTTTAAAAGCTTTAACCAAATTGTCTCCTAACATTGTATGGTTGTACAGTGCACAGGCATAAGAACCTCAGTGTGGCTTGCTAGTAATCACTGAAAAAGCTGTGCATAATAGTTTGCTTTTCATTCATGAGGTGTAGAGGCACAGGCTGGGGAATTTCTAGAGTTTAGTGGTCAGCCAGCCTGGATAAATTGCAGAGCTCTTTGTGCATGGAGAGACTCTTATAATGGTTTGAATGAAACTAGCCTGCCCCCATAGGCTCCTAAGATGTGCTGTTGTTTTGAAAGGACTTGGGCATGTGACCCTTTTGAAATAACTGTGCCCTTGTTGGAGGAAGTGTCATTGGGGGAAGCTTAAAGACTTCAGAAACTCAAGCCAGGCCCAATGGTTCACATTCATTTCTTCATGCCTTTACATCCAGATGTAGAACTCCCAACTATCTCTCCAGTATCCTATCTGCCTGCATGCTTTTACCTCTAAATATAAGCAAGCCCCAATTAAATGCTTTTTTTTTTTAATAAGAGTAGTCCTGGTCATGGAGTTTCTTTGTAGCAATAAAACCCCCTAACTAAGTCAACCTGTGAGAAAAGAAAGAAAGAAAGAAAGAGAGAGAGAGAGAGAGAGAGAGAGAGAAAGAAAACAAAGAAAAGAAAAATGAAAATTTAAATAGTTACTTCTAGTACTCATGCACATCCACCTGCATCTATCTATACATGCATATGGACATATATACAGACTGCACACACATATTTACATACATATCTGTATTATCTTATAAAAAAGATAAAATAGAAATACTCTATTCAGACCACAGATATTCTTTAAGAATCAATGACAACATGATGACCTGAAAAATTACGCTTATTCTATAGCTTTCAATTTTACAGCTAGGACCTGCCTTTTTGTCAAATCTATAATTCTAATCAAAGGGTTTACAACCTTTGGATGTCAGGTTTTAGGTGTTTCCTTGGAAGCAGTTTATGTTGTTTGGCTGTAGAAGACAAAATATTAATGTCACCTTCAAAGGACTAACTATCCCTTGCATAATTCTCCTCTCCTTGGTTGTAGGCATGACATATTTGTCTTCAAAAGAGACAACTTGACCCTACCAAGTGATTATTTAAATTTGGATCTAAAAGTCAGTAGGAAAGAAGTCAGAGATTTGAAGAGAGTGCATTACCCTCTTCAGAGATGGAAAGGCAGTATGGATAGCTTGTAAGAACTTAAGGTGATCTCAAGGTGAGGACTAGTAAGGGACCTCAACAAAGAGACCTACCAATAACTGAAAGTGCTAGAGAATGGACTACTAAAGAGTACAGCCTTGCCAACACCTTGATTTCAGCACTGGAAGATCCTGAGAACAAAGCCTGTACTTCTTGTTAACAAAATGGTAGGTCGTTACGTGAGTGTCATTTAGCCTGGAAACTTTGTGGAATTTGTTGTTGTTGTTGTTGTTTTTAATAAAGAAATAAAACTAAGAGGATGTCCAGTACCTAACATATATATAATACCACTATTTAATTCAGAAAACAATGTATTCTCTATGAATTTGAAAATAAAAAGAGCAAGAAGGCTTTGGAAGAAAAAAAGAGGGGAATTACATAGTTATAATGTCAAAAATTTAAAATTCAAAAATATAACAAAAACATTATAATCCTTTTAAATAAAATGACCATATAAAATACTAAACAGTCTTTTGTATAGTAAATTCTTAATTTAGCTTAAAACTCTCATTACTACTCCTACTATTACTGAGGTAAAGCAAACTTCCTAAAGGAAAGCATTATATTCTATAGCAAAGCTTTAGTTGTCACAGCTTATTCACAATATCTTGGCATAGCCAAATGTAAATAGTTAAATTTTTTGTTTGGAATGTCATTCATTTCAATGGTGGTGACATCTCCTAGTGAAAGATAACATCCCCAGTCCTTGAAAGTATCCATCACACCTACCTGTCAAGTTTGATGATGGGTAGAAGTTGATATATACAGCAAGGACCACTCTTACAACTGTCCACTAAATGTGGCATTTAAAATTTTATGTACTAACTATAAAACTGAAGTACCTCTACCATCTAACAGAGCCCAACTGGCATTCATGTGATAGACAAATGAGACAACTTAGAATACAGTCTCCTTATAAGATTGAAGAGTTATGTCAACTCATTCCAGCTCAGATTGACACTGAGCAGTGATGGACCTTATATTCTGAATCTGACAGATTTTGTGTACACTTATGCATATGTGAAGCAGAACCCCACATAGTCCTAGATAGCATTCATCTCAAGCTATAAGACAGGGGCTTTGACATCCTGATAAGACTAGCTTGACCTCCATAACAGTGACTGATATTTCACAGTGTTACCAAATTGCCATAGATCATTTCTCATTATTGTCAAATGAGGGCCTCGTTTACACCTTGGTCCTCATTTTAAAATACACTAGAGAATATTTAAAAATACAGCAATATTTTGATATTTCAGAAGTTAGCAGTAATGTACATCACCACAAAGCAAAAGTCTGCAGAAGATACACCAAGCACAAACAGAAACTTCCCTTTGTAGAAAGCCATGGAGCAACAGCGAGAGAGATAGAAAGAAACAAAGTACCTTGGACATAATCAGAAAACAAACAACACGATTGTAGTTATAAGTACTACTTGTACATGAATGTGAGTGAAGTAAGTTCTTTGATAAAAACACAGAATGTATGAGATGAGAAAATAAGATTTATACATTTTGACATAGGAACTTACTCCATTTTTTATGACACACAGAAAGCGATAGCATGAAAAATATTTTATGTAAATGGAAACCAGCACAACAGGAGTAGTACCATTTATAGCAAAGAGCATATGGTTTAAGTTTTTTTAAAAATAGAGCAAAGAACAAATTATGTGATAGTGTGTCAAATCATAAGAGGTATTATCTGTAACCATATATTTCCCTATGTACCTATATGTATAAACACTAGGAATATTAAAATAGTAAATAAAAAACTGTTAAGATACCTGAAGATAGAGATTATAACACAATGACAGTTAAGTACTTTATGTCCAGTTCCTAATGATAACAGATCATCTAATCAGAGAATTAGGAAGTAAATTTGGGCTAAAAGAAAATTTTAATCCAATAGACCTAACAAAAATAAAGATAATATTATGTTAAACAACACCATATAGTTTCAACAAAAAGTAAAATTATATTTTTTCTTGATAAAGATATATCTCTCAATGTAAAGACTCACCAGATTTCTGTCAAAACAATAAACAAAGAAAAATAGCAGATTCAAAATCAATATAAAAAGCAAATCATATTTTATACCAAGTTATTCATAGAACAGTTCAAGAAAATAGTCTTATTTATAGTAGCTACAAGAAGTAACCTCCTTAGTCATACATTTCTCAAGAAGGTAAAATGTCTGTACAGTTCACTCAAAAATAGATGGAAATAGGAAACTTGGACTACATAAAGAAAGTACAACACAGAAAGACAGAAAGACAAATACTGAATATGTGGAAGCAAAACCAGAAACACAAAACCATTATTTTGGCCCATGCTGGCCTCTGTCTCTTCATAAAACATACAAGGACATAGAACTACTGATCTTTCTGTCTCAGTCTTCAAAAGGCTGAGATTATAGATATGAACCCCCAGGTCAAGTTTATGGAGTGATGGGAATCAAACCCAGGTCTTCACACAGGGTAGGCAAGAATTCTACCAACTACATCTCAAACCTCACAAAAGTTAATCTCAATGTGATTTATTGGTTGCTGGGGGCTTGGAAGGATATTAGAGTGGGAAGTTAAAGTAATTTTGGATGATAAGTAACCGTAAATTGTTAGGAAAGAGTTTTAAGATATATTGTTTTACAAAGAATTGATACAAATACAGTATATAAAATTACTAATTATCTAATGAGTAAAGGAAATGTAATTAAAAAGTCCGGAGTTAAAACAGTAAGGACAAAAAAGCACTACTTATCCTAGTTTGATATATATTATACACACATACAGAAATATCACAGCATTCTGTGTAAGCACATAAACTTCTATGTGTTAGTCCAACACACTAAAACAAATTAATAGAAATAGTGGTATTAATTGCTCCTATTTGGTAATTACAGATTATATAATGTAGCAGATGTTAAATGTAGAGACCCTTAGAGATACTCCACAATTAAAATCACAATAAATTTCTGAAAAGACTGAATGAAATCAAAGACACTGCAAATCAGTAGGCAAATGCACTTTTACAAGGTTTGTAAAAAGGTAGGACAAGTAGCCATAAAATCCATACTCAAATACAGAGGTCTTTAGTAGCCGAGCAAGAAGACAAAGCTGGAGACCTCACCCTCTCTGGTACAATCCTATTCTCCAAAGCTGTAGTGAACAAGCTACATGGTTCTGGCACAAAAACCAACCTGTCAATCACTAGAACTTACATCTCAGTCTTATCAGTTCCAAATATTGAAAAAATCGACTAAAGACTGGAATGTGAAACAAATCTTTTAGAAAAAGTATAGGACAATGTCATGATCAGAGATAATTTTGGAGTTGAATCTAGAATCAGAGGAGGTAATGCAAAAGCAGCAAAATGGGACTGCAGCAAACAGTAAAGGTTCTGTACAGCAGAGAAAATGTCAACAGAGTACAGAGGAGAGTTTGCAATTCATTTCAAAAGGGTCAGTACCCAGATTATACTAAGAACTCAAACAATGAAAGGGAAAAGATATTCATTCTCCTAATGGGACAATATTTAAGAAGAAGACAATTGACCTATACAATGTCTCGCAGCCATAACAATGATTAAATGCCATTAATCACTAGGGAAATGGAAATCAGAACTGCAAGGAAATATCACCTCACTCTGGTATAATGACTTTATAAAAATCCTGAAGCTAACAAGAGCTGGGCTGCAGAGAAGGCTCAGAGGGAAAAGTGCTTGCTGAGCAAGCCTGACTTCCAGAATTTGAAACCTCAGAAACCTTGAGTCTGGTATTACCATACCCATGTCATTGTAAAAATTTTTAATTTCTTTAAAGATGTGTTATATTTACCCATTCTCCCTATACATTTCTCTCCTATTTTTTGTTTTGTTTTCTTCTTGTTTAGAGACCAGGTTACTCTGTGTTGTCCCAGCTATTCTGGAATTTGCTGTATAGATTAGGCTGACCTTGGACTCAGAGAGCCCCTGTCTCTGTTTGTTGTGGTTTGCCCTGAAGTTACTGTATTTTGATGCTAATTTCACTGCCCCAAGGACAGCTGCCTACTCAAGGACTCAGAACTCAGGTGACTTCACCAGAGCCACCTCCATTGAATTTGTAAAGTACTGGTGAGGGGCAGGTACAGGATAGAAGGAGGCCTGTCATTGGAGGAGAAGGAAGGATGGGTGGGAGAGAAGTTTGAAGGAAGAGGAGGAGACTAGGGGAGAGAGGGAGGAGACGGAGAGAGGAGAGAAGCCGTGGCAGGACAAGATGGCAGGTGATGTTAAGATTCTGCTCTGTGAGCTTCCAGGGACTAAGCCCCTACCCAAAGACTATACATGGACTGACCCTGGACTCTGACCTCATAGGTAGCAATGCATATCCTAGTAAGAGCACCAGTGGAAGGGGAAGCCCTGGGTCCTGCTAAGACTGAACCCCCAGTGAACTAGACTGGTGGGGGGAGGGCGGCAATGGGGGGAGGGTTGGGAGGGGAACACCCATAAGGAAGGGGAGGGGGGAGGGATGCCCGGATACCGGGAAAGGGAATAACACTTGAAATGTATATAAGAAATACTCAAGTTAATAAAAAAAAAGAAATACAATTATATACATATAATAATTAATAATTAATGTATGCTAATTAAAACACTTCAAGAAAAAAAAGATTCTGCTCTGTGTATTTACAGGTTGTTATTAATGTTCTCAAGGGATGGATGGTACCGGGCTTTGTATGTTTAAGTGGGCAATTATATCTTACCAATTGAGTCAAAGATTGTTGTGTTGTGTGTTCTTTTATGTGAGGGTTTGAGTGTAAGAAAGTGTGTGGCTAGAATGTGTTTCTGCCAAGATATCTAGCAGATATCTTGGGACACCGCGGCGCGGACCTAGCGGGGTAAAAGACCACCCAATTTTTTTATTTTTATATTTTTACAGCAACATCTGTTTTCCCAGTTCTTAGATAAAAGCCATGCACCACCACTCACTGCTCACCATTCTTTATGCTAATACAGTTTTTCTTTGTTGGAAATGTGCTTTTACATTGCTGAACCTGACGAACCATCAGCCAAATACTTTACCCGGTTGTAGGGTCATTGAAGACCACTCTGTGCAAAGTAAAATGGTAGCTGGCAGGACAAACACAAATCTAACTTAATTACTCACAGTCCTTATTCCCCTGGGGTTAATAGCCCAAGAGGTAGGAAAGTGACAGCACATATTCTACAATGTCTGAGTAAGAATCTGCAATGTCTTGAAAAACAAGAGCCAGAATCTACACTCTTTAGAGAAACTTTCTAATTTATAATTGTCTAAGGTTTACAGTACCGCATGTATCCACAGCAATAAAATTCACTGAGCTAATCTCATTAAGAATTTACTAGAACTGTTATCAAAACATGTATTGCAGTTACTGTTAGTTATTGCTTTCCATGTGTACAGTACTATATAAGTAAACACGGAAATATACAATTTATGACGCCTAAAATAAATGTTAGCAATTTAACACCTCAGGGAAAACCTTATATACTTTTAATTGGAGTTTCCAAGAGAATTTATACTTACCTTTTTAGAAATACACCTTCACCTTCATATAATCTTCTTAATAATTATTTTACTAAAATTAGAATTTTTAATACAAAATATTCTGATTAGAATTTTCTCTCCCCCAAAATCTCCCAGATCTTCTCCACCCCCACAACTCAAACCTATACATTTTGTTGCTCTTTCTTAGTAGAACACAAACCAGAAACTCCAGCAAAAGGTCTGCTCTAAAGGAAGCCATACCAGTACCCAGAATCCCATGTAAAACTATGCCCACAACCTACAAACACTACTTAGAGTCTGCCCTGCTTTCTTCAACAACAACCTCTCCCCTTGTCTCCATATCCATGACCACAACTCTGGCAAAATCCTCCTACCTTACCAGAGTTCATACTGGTACCTTGAACCCTGGAAACCATAGCAGTACCGAGAACTTCAGAATCAACTCTAGGACCCAAAAACCCAGAAGTCACACAAGCCACCAAAACCCCAGCAGAGACACATGGTTGGACCTGAGGTCTCAAAGGTCGCCAAAACCACAGGCTAGTAAGGCTAGAAGACAAGAGAGAAAATAGAAAGGAAAAGAAAAACAAATCCATTCAACTAGGATAAATTCAGATATCAGTACCAAAACCTATAATTAGCCCAAACTCAGATGTCTAAAGGCCAGCATAAGAATACCATCAACAGCAGTCAGAGCAATATGGCAACATGGGAGCCCAGCTATCCTACCATACCAAGCCCTGAATATTCTAATACATCTGAAACTCAACAAAATGACCTTAAAACTAATTTTATAAATATGATAAAGCTCTTTGAATAGGAAATGAGTAAATCCCTTAAGAAAAGCCAAGAATGCCAAGAAAGAGAAAACAAACAAGCAGGTGAAGGAAAGTAAATAAAACTGTACAGGTTTTGAAAATGGAAATAGAAGTAATAAGGGAAACACTAACTGACAGAATCCTGGACATGGAAAATCTAGATAAACAAACAGGAACTACAGACACAAGCATCACCAACAAAGTACAAGAGAGAGAAGAGAGAATCTCAGGCACAGAAGATATGATAGAAGAAATTGATACACTGGTCAAAGTAAATGCTAAACGAAAATAGTTCTTGACACAAAACAAGAGGAATTCTGTGACAGTATGAGAAGACCAAACCTGGGAGTAATAGAACAGGAGAGGAAATGATCCCCAGCTTAGAAACGAAGAAAATATTTTAAATAGCTCGGATTACCCAAGATACAATCCACAGACCATATGAATCTCAAGAAGAAGGATGACCAAAGTGCAGATGCTTTGGTCCTTCTTAAAAGGGAGAACAAGAATATTCATAGGAGGAGATATGGAGACAAAGTTTGGAGCAACAACTGAAGGAATCACCATTAGAGCCTGTACCATCTGAGGATCCAGCCCATATACATACTGCCGCGCCCACCTAGTCCGGCAAGGAAGACGCAACACGGTTGGATTCTTCTCAACAGCCTTTACTGCAGGACACCTTCTTTGTTGATACAGGGAGGCGGCGGCAGCCAGCCCTAAGTGTTACAGCTCCAAGTGTTACAGCTCCAAGCGTTACAGCTTTAAGTGTTACCGGGCCGAGTGACAAAGCCGCTCGGCTTATATACACAACAGTATGTTAATCTTCTTTCAGGGATTGGTGGGGCACGAGTCACCCCACTGCCATCCCAGCTACTTGTCCTCCAGAGATTGGCGCGGCATGAACTCCCATTTAGCATAGTACCGCTCCAGCCAGACTGACGTCAGGTGCAAAACCCCACACATGCTCAGTACTGTTGTTAGGAGGGCGCCAGATTCACCTCATTATCATACAGCTGCCGCGCCGCTCCCTACATCTCCCCCTTTTTTGTTTAATAAAATGACTGGTCTAGATCTGGGTGTCACGTCAATCTTGTCATTGCTCCTGTCTTAGGTCGTTCCTGACAATGACTCGGCCTTACCCGTCGTTGGGTCACCCTATCGCCACCGGGCCCCGTGTCTTAGGTTGGTCCGAGCTCGAGGAAAGTTGCCCGTCCCTGGATACAATGACCCCACATGACTGTGACAAAAATGATCTAGGGCGAACTCTTAATCTTTCAAAGAGGCCAGCCATATATTGGGAGAAGCACCATTGTCAATGGCAGTCATAGCCTGGTAAACAACCGCTTTGTGTCTGGCATGTTCTCTTTTTAAACGGCCAATAAGCCAGAGACATACTCCGCATCCCAGGAGGACAATAGCTCCCCAGGCAAACATGCCCGCCCACTCCTTAAAAAAGGAGAAAGCATTGGTAATCCATGAGGTAAAGTCTTCAATTGTGATGGGGTCCAGCCTAGTGCTGTTGAGGACAGCAATCTGCATCAGCAATTGTCTGGATAGTTGCTCTGCTTTCATGGACCAGTTTCCTTTCAGATAATTTGAGATTTCTTTGCTCTGTTGAGAATGCTGAGAAAAGTTGGCTTGCAAAGGAGTAATGCATAAACCTCTTAGGGAGGAAACGCAAGACAGCTGTGTCATATGATACACTGCTTCAATTTGTTCTTGAACTAAATCTATCCTTTGATTGGCTAATAGAAGGCCAGATGCCAAATGAGTATTAAATTCTTCTTGTATCTCTAGCGCCATTGCAGTTCTTTCTACAATCTGATTGACAGTCTCAGCCGTCTGTATTTGATTGGTCATAGCAATTGCAGCTGTGGTAGCGGTGGCAGCAGACAGCACGATGGCTGAAATTATGGCTGCCATAATTCCAAATCTCTTTTGGTTCTCAGCAAATTGAGAATAGGAAAACTATCTGGGTTTGCCTCTACTGGGATTGGCACAAAGGAGGGAATCTTGACCATCACTGCGGTGTCATTGTTGCCATCCCAGCATTCAGCTAAATAGCAGACTACATCAGAGCTATTACAATTTAAAACACTATTGTTGACATTAGTGCTTATCAGAAAGAAAAAAGGTGATCTAACACATACTGAAGTACTAGTGGCAGTATTATGTTCCAAAAGGTTATTATATTGAATATTGGTCAACCTGGTATCATTTTTTCTGGTAGCTGAAACATTATACAGCGTGAAGTTCTCACCCATCAACCTAGCAAAGGGGGTCAGGGATGTATATGCCCCTTGCTCATTGGACAGCACCCATTGAAACCAAGGCCAGAGATTATGCTTGCCAGTCTTATTCTCCCCCCAGTCATACTGTACATGGCCAAAAGGAGGGGAAAATTCAAATCCCGGTAGGAATTGTTTTGTTCTATGGAATGGACTCTGACATGGGGTAAAATTAGGTGGAAACTCTTGATGCGGGGGGCAAGCGGGTAAGACTCTACGACGGGTAGAGCTATTCTGTGCATAGTTACCTTGCCCTGGGCGTGATGGAACACTACAACTATGCATCACAATTAGTGTTGTAATGTTCAGATCAGCAGAACTATCGACTGACATGTCCTCGCTGGGTGAAGAGACTCCCTGGGCAATTTGACTCAAAGCAGCCAGGATGATCCCGGTGTTCATTGTGCTGTCACTTATAGGATTCAACCAATTAGCTAATGTGGCTCTACGTAACCAAATACAGGGCAGGGAAGAGTCTTTAATGGTAAAACATAAGGTATGCAACAGAGAAACGTTAGTGGCGGCATACCGTTGGGGCATTTCTCCAGTTGGCACTATACAAGGAACATCACGCAAACAGGAGGTAGAGAAAAAGGTTGGTAAAACAGTAGAATTGCTATGGACTGGCATGGGTACTGGTCAGGATCTGGCAATAGCCCACAGGGTGATCGAATTAACCTGTATTATCATTCCCAGTAGCAATAGTAGGGTTCGTAGTCTCATCTTCAGGAAGAGCAGAAGGCAATTTTCGAGTCAAGCGCTCAGGTACCCAAATTGGATTTTCTTGATTCTGCGGAAAAACACAAACAGCTCCCCTAGATCTCGAGATCACGGGATCTGGGCCACGCCATTTATCAGTTAAGACATCCTTCCACTTTACTTCTGCATTAGTTATAGGTGTAGTAGCAGCATGGCGATCCGCAGCAGAGCGGCCATGCGCATCCAAAATTAAGAAATTTAGAGTAAAAAGAGCTAAAGAAAGTTGTTCTTTTGGTGTTCGGCTGCTGGCAATTCCCTCTTTTTGTTTTTTTATCAGCTCTTTTAAGGTACGATGTACTCTTTCCACAATTCCTTGACCTTGGGGATTGTATGGCAATCCTGTAGTATGTTTGACCTGCATTGTCTGGCAAAATGCTTGAAAGGACTTTGCAGTGTAGGCAGGCCCGTTGTCCGTCTTGAGACTATCAGGCTTTCCCCAGGCTGCCCATGCCTCTAAGCAATGGCTAATGGCATTACGAGCCTTTTCACCAGTCATCAGAGTAGCATGTATAATACCAGAACATGTATCAACAGAAACATGAGCATATTTTAAATTTCCAAATTGAGATATGTGTGTGACATCCATCTGCCAAAGTTTTAGCGGGATCAGACCACGAGGGTTAATCCCTACATGAGGAGGGTGGTGAAATTGAACACAATTCTGGCAACTTAACACCACATCACGAGCTGCAGCTCTAGAGATTTTAAATTTTTGTTGAAGAGTAAAGGCAGGTACATGAAACTTTTGATGAAATTCTCTAGCGAGGTCAACCGGAGCAGCATGAAAAATAAACTCTCTACGAGTACTAGCATCCACCAGGGCGTTATTACTGGTCATGGGACCAGGCAAATTAGTATGGGCTCGAATATGTTGTATGAAAAATTTATTTTTTCTGGCCCAAATCAAATTTTGTAATTCTAAAAGAATTTGACATACAGTACTAGTCGACCGAATTGGCCCTGCAATTTCAAGTGAGCGCACCGCATTAACCACCTAAGCAGAGTCAGAAATTAAATTAAAAGAATCATGAAATCTTTTGAAAACTTCCAATACAATTTTACATTCTGTAATTTGGAGGGTACCTGGACTATATTGAATTAATACTGGTTCTTGAGAACCAACCATATAGGCACCTACACCTGTTTTGGAGCCATCTGTATAAATATCTAACGCTCCAGACAAAGGCTCTGAGGCAGTGATTTTAGGAAAGATCACTGGATGTTCAGTAAAAAATTGTAGCAACGGATCCTTAGGATAATGATTGTCAAACTCTCCATCAAAACTACAGCGCAATATGGCCCAATCATCTATCAATGCACACAATGTTTCTACCTGAGCAGTTGTATATGGTATAATAATTTTCTTTGGTGAAATACCAAAATGCTGAATGCAAGATTTAACGCCTAATACAGCAAGCTGTGCAACAGCAGAAGGGTAATATTCAAGAGTTTTATTAGGAGAAATATGGGGATAAATCCAAAGAAGTGGACCTTGTTGCCATAATACTCCTGTAGGTTGACGAAAAGTTCTCAGTATACACAAAAGCAGATCTTCTTCTACCTTTTTAGTATTGCCTTTTCTAGTCTTTCTTCTACTTTCCTCAAGGATAATCGTGCTTCCTTGGTTAAAACACGGGGTGAAGTAAGCTGAGAATCCCCTTTCAGGATCTCATAAAGTGGTTGTAAATCTACATTGGGCATTTTTATATAGGGTCGAATCCAATTTATGCTTCCTAGTAATTTTTGAAAGTCATTTAATGTTTTTAAATGGTCTTTTCGTAATTCAATTTTTTGAGGAGAAATACTATGAGGAGTGATTTTTGTTCCTAAGTATTCTCCCATTTGGCCCATTTGAACCTTCTCAGGTGCTATGAACAATTGATTGTTTTTAAGCACCTTAACCACTTTTGTATAGGCCGCTTCTAGGACGGCTAGTATAAACATTTAGCCAGCCCCCTGGGGAGCTTGCCCAGCCAACTTAGGCTTCTAGCTACAGATGCCGGCTCCAAAAGCCAATTGAAACTTTTTATTTATTTGTTCCTTTCTTGAAAGGAGTTAAAGCTACATCAATGGGTGAATCAACCAGCATTTAAAGTTTAAACCATTTTTTTCTTTTAAACATGAAACACAAAACATTCAAGCAACGAGAAGCAAAACCCAGACATAAATTGACATACATCCACAGCTTGGTGCACCAAGGACAGACAATAGACACAGAGGAAAAGGACTAGATGGCGTTCCACCAAAGGGACCCAGACATCCTACCTAAAGAACCCAGAACCAGAAACAAGCACTTCTCCAATAGGAGCCAGCAAGGAGGCAAGACGTCTCCCACCTCCTTCTGTTCCCAGGAGAGCTCCAAAAAGTTTAAGCTCATTTCCTTCTTCTGCCAAAGCATCTGTGGAGAGTTCGGGAGGACTGTTTTTCTCAACCCCATTCTCTCTTTTGTCTAGGGTGTAAACTGTCTCTAGTCAGGGTCCAAAGACTAAAAGCATCTATGAGAATCAACTTTGTTTCTCTAGATTTTAACATAACTCTAAAAGAACACATACACAAAAACATTTTACCATTATTACCGTGTCCCCTTTTGACCACTACCACTATCCCAAATCTTTATCTTTGCACATGCTTTTAATTTCTGTGATCCTTCTGAATTCTGTTTACTGGGGCCTTTAAAATCTGTATCCACCACCTGAGTTCCCATTCTAGGGGTCAATATGAGTCTGGTGGTGGAACTGAGGTGGAGTCCTGCGCTTCCTTTTGTTGTTCTTCGGGAGGCCCGGGACCCGATGGTTCTACCTTTACTTTCACTTTCTCTAAGCTGTCAGTGATGCTTTCTAGATTGTCTGACATTTCTAAGGTCAAGGCTTTTAAAGAAGAATATATCTTATTTGTTTCCTGGTCCTGATTATCTTCTTTTTTATCTCTGCCTTCTCTCTGTTCCTTTTATCTCCTTTTCTTTTCTTTTTTTTCTTTGGGACCTTTTCTCCCTCTGACATACTTTCTTGTTGCTCTGCAAGGACCCTCTGACCTGTCTAAAACTGCTCTAACGGCTTCCCACACAAAGAAAAAAATAAACAAAATTACAAGCCTTACCCACAAAGGATCCATTGGAAACAACATTGCTGCAGACTGCAGACCTTTTAGCCTCTAAACCAAGGCTTCCATCGTCTCTGCTCACCTCCAGAGAACTTTATCGTCCCTTACCGGGAACTTTTCCGACGTCGCTCGTCCTGAATCTGAAGAGTTCTGAGATCCATGAGGATGTCCTCGTCCCCGTACGGGCCACCACTTTGTCGCGCCCACCTCGTCCGGCAAGGAAGACGCAACACGGTTGGATTCTTCTCAACAGCCTTTACTGCAGGACACCTTCTTTGTTGATACAGGGAGGCGGTGGCAGCCAGCCCTAAGTGTTACAGCTCCAAGTGTTACAGCTCCAAGCGTTACAGCTTTAAGTGTTACCGGGCCGAGTGACAAAGCCGCTCGGCTTATATACACAACAGTATGTTAATCTTCTTTCAGGGATTGGTGGGGCACGAGTCACCCCACTGCCATCCCAGCTACTTGTCCTCCAGAGATTGGCGCGGCATGAACTCCCATTTAGCATAGTACCGCTCCAGCCAGACTGACGTCAGGTGCAAAACCCCACACATGCTCAGTACTGTTGTTAGGAGGGCGCCAGATTCACCTCATTATCATACAGCTGCCGCGCTGCTCCCTACAACATACAGTCACCAAAACTAGACAATATTGCCCATGCCAAGAAGTGCATGCTGACAGGAGCCTGATATAGCTGTCTCCTGAGAGGCTCAATCAGAACGAGACAAATATAGAGGTGAATGCTAGCAGCACAACATTGAACTGAGAATGAGGTCCCCATTGGAGGAGTCAGAGAAAGGATTGAAGGAGCTGAAGGGGTTTGTAACCCCATGAGAACAACAATGCCAACCAACCAGAACTCCCAGGGACTAAATGTCTACTCAAAGAATACACATGGACAGACCCTTGACTCCAGCTGCATATGTAGCAGAGGATGACCTTGTTGGGCACCAGTGGGAGGAGAAGCCCTTGGTCCTGCAAAGGCTGGACCCCAGTGTAGGGGAATGTCAGGGCTGGGTGGGGAGGTGGGAAAGGGTGGGTGGTTGGGGAGGGGAAACACCCTCATAGAAGAAGGGGAATGGGGGATGGGATAGGGGTTTTATGGATGGGAAACCAGGAAAGGGGATAACATTTGAAATGTAAATAGAAAAATATCCAAAAAAAAGAAGATAAAAGACACACAGTGACTGCATAAAAAAAACACTCAAGAAAAAATTTCTAGCCTTAAGAAGGACATGCCTATAAATGTACAAGAAACTTATAGAATACCAAAATAGATTGTACCAAAAGTTTCTCTACTATATAATAAAATACTAAACATGCAGAATAAAAAATGGTATTAAAAGCTGCAAAAGAAAAAGGCCAAGTAACATTTAAGGCAGATCTATTAGAGTTATACTGCCTTCCCAAGGGAGATTCTAATAAAAGCCAGAAAGGCATGGATAGATATTTTGCAGATTCTAAGAGACCACAGGTACCCAGAGAAACTTTCAATCACCATAGATATTCCATGACAAAGGGGAATTTTAACAATATGTAATTAAAAATCCAGCCCTACAGAAGGTACTAGAAGTAAAACTCCATTCTAGAAAAGCTAACTAGACCCATGAAAACACAGTAAATAATCTCACATCAGAAAAACAGAAAGGAAATGCATGTGTGCACACACAATTTCTCAATGGAGACTCTAAAAGACAGAATGCTCTGGACAGATGTCTTGTAGACTCTAAGAGTCCACATATGCCAACCAAGATTCCTATAATCAGCAAAACTTTCAGTCACTATAGATGAAGAAAATGAGATATTTCATGACAAACTCAAATTTAAACAACTTCTATCCACAAATCTAGTCCTACAAAAGTTACTCGTAGGAAAACTCCTACCTAAGAAGGTACAGTATACTCATGAAACTCAGGAAATTAATGATCTCATGCCAGCAAAATCAAAAGAAATGAAGCACTTACATACTACACCACCAGTAACAACAAGAAAAGACAGGCATTAAAAATTACTGATCATTAATATCTATCAATATTAGTGGACTCAATTCTACATTCAAAATTCACAGAATAACAGAATGGAGGTGAAAACAGGATCTGTCTTTCTGTTTGCATGCAAGAACCATACCTCAATTTCAAAAATGGAGATCACATCAGAGCAGAGGGTAGGAAAAAATAACCCCCCAAAAAATATGGACCAAAAAACAAGCTGGAATAGCTCTTATAATATCCAACAAAATAGACTTCCAGCCAAATGTAATCAAGAGATGGGGATGGAGACTTCACATTGATTAAAGGAAAAATCCACCAAGATGACCCCGTAATTCTGGACATTTATGCTCCCGAAGCTTGGGCACCCACATTTGTAATACAAACATTATTAAAACTTAAATATGACATTGAACCACATACATTAATAGTGGTAAACTTCAATACTCCCCTCTCCCCAATGGACAGATCATCCAGACAAAAAATAAATATAAAAATAATAGAGGTAGCAGATATTATGAGTTAAATGGGCATAGCAGATATCTACAGAACATTTCATCCAAACAGAAAAGAATATACATTTGTCTTAGCACCTGTTAACCACATACTTAGTCCCAAAGCAAACCTCAACAAATATAAGAAAATTGAAACCACACCCTGTGTTCTATCACACCACCACAGATTAAACAAGTCTACAAAATCATGGAAGATGAATGACTCTGTACTGAAGAACTATTGAATCAAGGTAGAAATAAATTGAAGACTTCCTAGAATTTACAGAAAGTGAATGCATAATATGCCCAGTCTTATGGCACATAGTGAAAGCAGTGCTAAGAGGAAAAATCATAGCACTAAGTTTCTTCATGAATAGAGAACTCACAAAGACATCCTCATAGAGAAATCTCATGTTAGCAACTTAATAGCACATCTAATTGTTCAAGAAACAAAAGAAGTAAGCAAACCTAAGAAGAGTAGAGGGTAAGGTAGACCAAACAGGAGGCTGAAATCAATAAAACAGAAACAAAGAGCAATACAAAGAATCAAGTAGATAAAGAGTTGATTCTTTGAGAAAATCAATCATATATATATATATATATATATATATATATATATATATATATATATATTGTACTAGGGGAACTTCTACTGCTGATAAACACCTTCAGCAAAGTGGCTGAATAAACAACTCAGAAAATCACTAGCACTCCTATGTATACCCATGACAAGTGTTCTGAGAAAGAAATCAGTGAAACAATACCATTCACAATAGCCTCAAACAATGTAAAATATCTTGGGGTAACTCTCACCAAGCAAATATGATAAGAACTTCAAGCCTTTGAAAAAATAAATTCAAGAGGTAGCAGAAGACAGAAAGGTCAAAGGTGAAAAGATCTTCCATGCTCATGAATTAGTATTGGAATAGTAAATTTGGACATCTTACTGATCCAATGCAATTCCCGTTAACATCCACATACAATTAATAAATGGGACCTCAGGAAGTTAACAAAGCATCTGAAAGGCAAAGGACACTGTCAAAAGGACAAGACAGCAGCCTTCAAAATGGGTAACGATTTTTGTCAATAACACGTCTGACCAAGGGCTAATTTCAAAAATATATAAAAAAAAAGTCAAGAAACTAGACATAAAAAAACGAAATAACCCAATTTAAAAATTGGGTACAGAGGGAAAGGGCGGCACAGATCTTCCTGGTTGCTGCCGCCGCAGAGAGCTCTTAGGCAGCACCCCACGAGCGAACTTGAGCCTCGGAGCCACAAGTAAGACCAACTTTTCTGCTGCAAGAGACCTGCCTGGTGAACTCAGGACACACAGAGGCAAAATTCCTCTTGGACGGGGCACTTCCTGTGTTTACCAGGAGTCCCAAACCCGTGGATCCCGGCCCGCAGCAGCTCTCTGCTCCCAAACCCCATGGGAGAAAGACCTCACCGCCTGGTCAGGAGGGGACTCCTGAGGCTGCAGAGCGGAAGAGACAACCAACACTGCCCACTGCTGCCCACATCCCTGGCCCAAGAGGAAACTGTATAAGGCCTCTGGGTTCCAGTAGAGGAGGGCCCAAGAGCAGCAGGACCGCTGCTTCTGAGACACCTCCAGAACCTGAAGGGATCTACCCGATAAACAGTTCTCTGCACCCAAATCCCATGGGAGGGAGAGCTAAACCTTCAGAGAGGCAGACATGCCTGGGAAACCAGAAGAGACTGCACTCTGCACACATCTCTGACGCCACAGGAAAACACCAAACACCATCTGGAACCCTGGTGCACGGAAGGTCCCAGAAAGGGCGATGCAGATCATTCTGGTTGCTGCCGCCACAGAGAGCTCGTAGGCAGCACCCCACGAATGAATTTGAGCCTCAGGACCACAGGTAATACAAACTTTTCTGCTGCAAGAGACCTGCCTGGTGAACTCAGGACACAGGCCCACAGGAACAGCTGAAGACCTGTAGAGAGGAAAAACTACACGCCCAAAAGCAGAACACTCTGTCCCCATAACTGGCTGAAAGAAAACAGGTCTACAGCACTCCTGACACACAGGCTTATAGGACAGACTAGCCACTGTCAGAAATAGCAGAACAAAGTAACACTAGAGATAATCTGATGGCGAGAGGCAAGCGTGGGAACCCAAGCAACAGAAACCAAGACTACATGGCACCATCGGAGCCCAATTCTCCCATCAAAACAAACATGGAATATCCAAACACACCAGAAAAGCATGATCTAGTTTCAAAATCATTTTTGATCATGATGCTGGAGGACTTCAAGAAAGACGTGAAGAACTCCCTTAGAGAACAAGTAGAAGCCTACAGAGAGGAATCGCAAAAATGTGTGAAAGAATCGCAAAAATCCGTGAAAGAATTCCAGGAAAACATAAATAAACAAGTAGAAGCCCATAGAGAGGAGACACAAAAATCCCTGAAAGAATTCCAGGAAAACATAAATAAACAAGTAGAAGCCCATAGAGAGGAGACACAAAAATCCCTGAAAGAATTCCAGGAAAACACAATCAAACAGTTGAAGGAATTAAAAATGGAAATAGAAGCAATCAAGAAAGAACACATGAAAACAACCCTGGATATAGAAAACCAAAAGAAGAGACAAGGAGCTGTAGATACAAGCTTCACCAACAGAATACAAGAGATGGAAGAGAGAATCTCAGGAGCAGAAGATTCCATAGAAATCATTGACTCAACTGTCAAAGATAATGTAAAGCGGAAAAAGCTACTGGTCCAAAACATACAGGAAATCCAGGACTCAATGAGAAGATCAAACCTAAGGATAATATGTATAGAAGAGAGTGAAGACTCCCAGCTCAAAGGACCAGTAAATATCTTCAACAAAATCATAGAAGAAAACTTTCCTAACCTAAAAAAAGAGATACCCATAGGCATACAAGAAGCCTACAGAACTCCAAATAGATTGGACCAGAAAAGAAACACCTCCCGTCACATAATTGTCAAAACACCAAACGCACAAAATAAAGAAAGAATATTAAAAGCAGTAAGGGAAAAATGTCAAGTAACATATAAAGGGAGACCTATCAGAATCACACCAGACTTCTCGCCAGAAACTATGAAGGCCAGAAGATCCTGGACTGATGTCATACAGACCCTAAGAGAACACAACTGCCAGCCCAGGTTACTGTATCCAGCAAAACTCTCAATTAACATTGATGGAGAAACCAAGATATTCCATGACAAAACCAAATTTACACAATATCTTTCTACAAATCCAGCACTACAAAGGATAATAAATGGTAAAGCCCAACATAAGGAGGCAAGCTATACCCTAGAAGAAGCAAGAAACTAATCGTCTTGGCAACAAAACAAAGAGAATGAAAGCACACAAACAAAACCTTACATCCAAATATGAATATAACAGGAAGCAATAATCACTATTCCTTAATATCTCTCAACATCAATGGCCTCAACTCCACAATAAAAAGATATAGATTACCAAACTGGATACGCAATGAGGACCCTGCATTCTGCTGCCTACAGGAAACACACCTCAGAGACAAAGACAGACACTACCTCAGAGTGAAAGGTTGGAAAACAACTTTCCAAGCAAATGGTCGGAAGAAGCAAGCTGGAGTAGCCATTCTAAAATCAAATAAAATCAATTTTCCACTAAAAGTCATCAAAAAAGATAAGGAAGGACACTTCATATTCATCAAAGGAAAAATCCACCAAGATGAACTCTCAATCCTAAATATCTATGCCCCAAATACAAGGGCACCTACATACGTAAAAGAAACCTTACTAAAGCTCAAAACACACATTGCACCTCACACAATAATAGTAGGAGATTTCAACACCCCACTCTCATCAATGGACAGATCATGGAAACATAAATTAAAAAGAGATGTAGCACAGACTAAGAGAAGTCATGAGCCAAATGGACTTAACAGATATTTATAGAACATTCTATCCTAAACCAAAAGGATATACCTTCTCCTCAGCTCCTCATGGTACTTTCTCCAAAATTGACCATATAATTGGTCAAAAAACGGGCCTCAACAGGTACAGAAAGATAGAAATAATCCCATGCGTGCTATCAGACCACCACGGCCTAAAGCTGGTCTTCAATAAAAATAAGGGAAGAATGACCACATATACGTGGAAATTGAACAATGCTCTACTCAATGATAACCTGGTCAAGGAAGAGATAAAGAAAGAAATTAAAGGCTTTTTAGAATCTAATGAAAATTAAGGTACAACATACCCAAACTTATGGGACACAATGAAAGCTGTGCTAAGAGGAAAACTCATAGCGCTGAGTGCCTGCAGAAAGAAACAGGAAAGAGCATATGTCAGCAGCTTGACAGCACACCTAAAAGCTCTAGAACAAAAAGAAGCAAATACACCCAGGAGGAGTAGAAGGCAGGAAATAATCAAACTCAGAGCTGAAATCAAACAAGTAGAAACAATAAGGACCATAGAAAGAATCAACAGAACCAAAAGTTGGTTCTTTGAGAAAATCAACAAGATAGATAAACCCTTAGCCAGACTAATGAGAGGACACAGAGAGTGCGTCCAAATTAACAAAATCAGAAATGAAAAGGGAGACATAACTACAGATTCAGAGGAAATTCAAAAAATCATCAGATCTTACTATGAAAGCCTATATTCAACAAAACTTGAAAATCTTCAGGAAATGGACAATTTCCTAGACAGATACCAGGTACCGAAGTTAAATCAGGAACAGATAAACCAGTTAAACAACTCCATAACTCCTAAGGAAATAGAAGCAGTCATTAAAGGTCTCCCAACCAAAAAGAGCCCAGGTCCAGACGGGTTTAGTGTAGAATTCTATGAGACTTTCATAGCAGACCTCATACCAATATTATCCAAACTATTCCACAAAATTGAAACAGATGGAGCACTACCGAATTCCTTCTATGAAGCCACAATTACTCTTATACCTAAACCACACAGACCGAACAAAGAAAGAGAACTTCAGACCAATTTCCCTTATGAATATCAACGCAAAAATACTCAATAAAATTCTGGCAAACGGAATCCAAGAGCACATCAAAACAATCATCCACCATGAACAAGTAGGCTTCATCCCAGGCATGCAGGGATGGTATAATATACGGAAAACAATCAACATGATCCATTATATAAACAAACTGAAAGAACAAAACCACATGATCATTTCATTAGATGCTGAGAAAGAATTTGACAAAATTCAACACCCCTTCATGATAAAAGTCCTGGAAAGAATAGGAATTCAAGGCCCATTCCTAAACATAGTAAAAGCCATATACAGCAAACCAGTTGCTAACATTAAACTAAATGGAGAGAAACTTGAAGCAATCCCACTAAAATCAGGGAGTAGACAAGGCTGCCCACTCTCTCCCTACTTATTCAATATAGTTCTTGAATTTCTAGCCAGGGCAATCAGACAACAAAAGGAGGTCAAGGGGATACAGATCAGAAAAGAAGAAGTCAAAATATCACTATTTGCAGATGATAGGATAGTATATTTAGTGATCCCAAAAGTTCCACCAGAGAACTACTAAAGCTGATAAACAACTTCAGCAAACTGGCTGGGTATAAAATTAACTCAAATAAATCAGTAGCCTTCCTCTACACAGAAGAGAAACAAGCTGAGAAAGAAATTAGGGAAACGACACCATTCATAATAGACCCAAATAATATAAAGTACCTCGGTGTGACTTTAACTAAGCAAGTAAAAGATCTGTACAATAAGAACTTCAAGACTCTGAAGAAAGAAATTGAAAAAGACCTAAGAAGATGGAAAGATCTCCCATGCTCATGGATTGGCAGGATTAATATAGTAAAAATGGCCATTTTACCAAAAGCGATCTACAGATTCAATGAAAATCCCATTAAAATACCAAGCCAATTCTTCAAAGAGTTAGACAGAATAATTTGCAAATTCATTGGGAATAACAAAAAACCCAGGATAGCTAAAACTATCCTCAACAATAAAAGTACTTCAGGGGAAATCACTATCCCTGAACTCAAGCAGTATTACAGAGCAATAGTGAAAAAAACTGCATGGTATTGGTACAGAGACAGACAGATAGACCAATGGAATAGAATTGAAGACCCAGAAATGAACCCACACACCTATGGGCACTTGATTTTTGACAAAGGAGCCAAAACCATCAAATGGAAAAAAGATAGCATTTTCAGCAAATGGTGCTGGTTCAACTGGAGGTCAACATGTAGAAGAATGCAAATCGATCCATGCTTATCACCCTGTACAAAGCTTATGTCCAAGTGGATCAAGGACCTCCACATCAAACCAGATACACTCAAACTAATAGAAGAAAAACTAGAGAAGCATCTGGAACACATGGGCACTGGAAAAAATTTCCTGAACAAAACATCAATGGCTTATGCTCTAAGATCAAGAATCGACAAATGGGATCTCATAAAACTGCAAAGCTTCTGTAAGGCAAAGGACACTGTGGTTAGGACAAAACGGCAACCAACAGATTGGGAAAAGATCTTTACCAATCCTACAACAGATAGAGGCCTTATATCCAAAATATACAAAGAACTCAAGAAGTTAGACCCAGGGAGACAAATAACCCTATTAAAAAATGGGGTTCAGAGCTAAACAAAGAATTCACAGCTGAGGAATGCCAAATGGCTGAGAAACACCTAAAGAAATGTTCAACATCTTTAGTCATAAGGGAAATGCAAATCAAAACAACCCTGAGATTTCACCTCACACCAGTGAGAATGGCTAAGATCAAAAACTCATGTGACAGCAGATGCTGGAGAGGATGTGGAGAAAGAGGAACACTCCTCCATTGTTGGTGGGGTTGCAGACTGGTACAACCATTCTGGATATCAGTCTGGAGGTTCCTCAGTAAATTGGACATTGAACTGTCTGAGGATCCAGCTATACCTCTCTTGGGCATATACCGAAAAGATGCCCCAACATATAAAAAAGACACGTGCTCCACTCTGTTCATAGCAGCCTTATTTATAATAGCCAGAACCTGGAAAGAACCCAGATGCCCTTCAACAGAGGAATGGATACAGAAAATGTGGTACATCTACACAATGGAATATTACTCAGCTATCAAAAGCAATGCCTTTATGAAATTCATAGACAAATGGTTGGAACTCGAAAATATCATCCTGAGTGAGGTAACCCAATCACAGAAAAACACACATGGTATGTACTCATTGATAAGTGGCTATTAGCCCAAATGCTTGAATTACCCTAGATGCCTAGAACAAATGAAACTCAAGACGGATGATCAAAATGTGAATGCTTCACTCCTTGTTTAAAAGGGGAACAAGAATACCCTTGGCAGGGAATAGAGAGGTAAAGATTAAAACAGAGACTGAAGGAACACCCATTCAGAGCCTGCCCCACATGTGGCCCATACATATACAGCCACCCAGTTAGACAAGATGGATGAAGCAAAAAAGTGCAGGCCGACAGGAGCCAGATGTAGATCTCTCCTGAGAGACACAGCCAGAATACAGCAAATACAGAGGCGAATGCCAGCAGCAAACCACTGAAATGAGAATAGGACCCCGGTTGAAGGAATCAGAGAAAGAACTGGAAGAGCTTGAAGGGGCTCGAGACCCCATATGTACAACAATGCCAAGCAACCAGAGCTTCCAGGACTAAGCCACTACCTAAAGACTATACATGGACTGACCCTGGACTCTGATCTCATAGGTAGCAATGAATATCCTAGTAAGAGCACCAGTGGAAGTGGAAGCCCTGGGTCCTGCTAAGACTGAACCCCCAGTGAACTAGACTGTTGGGGGGAGGGCGGCAATGGGGGGAGCATGGGGAGGGGAACACCAATAAGGAAGGGGAGGGGAGAGGGGGATGTTTGCCCGGAAAAGGGAATAACACTCAGAATGTATATAAGAAATACTCAAGTTAATAAAAAAAAAGGGTACAGATCTAAACAGAATTCTTAACATAGAAATCTGAAATGGTCGAGAAATTCCTAACTGTTCATTTTATAATACTATACTGGAGGAGTAGAGATCAAGTGCAGGATGTGCATAGTTTTTGCTTGATTTACCTGTGCAAGGGAGAGGAAAACGGAGCTAAGAGAATATAAATGTTAAGGTTCGAATTCACAAATTAACACAAATTCTTAAAAATGTTTCATTAGTGAAATGGGTATTGTTTTTTTCTGAGAGTGTTCTTTTTAATTTAAAGAATCACAAATGTATAGAATAAATTACAAAAAAGTAATTATTTTCATTTCTGTATATCAGTAAAATATTCTAGGATCAAGTTTATCCATGTAAAATGGGAGAGGGAAATGTGTATTCTTAACAGTTACCCTAGTAGGAGGGGTAATTGTTCTTGGCCTAATGATTACATTAAACCAATGAAATTATGCGTTAAAGTGAATATGTTGTCATAGCATAACAAAATGTAACAATTAAGCAACTGGGGACAGGAAACAACGATTCAATTCTAAGATACAGTTTAGAAGCCAATTAAGGTGATGTAGGAGCCTAGTACTTCATTCATCAATAAAACATCTCTAGGCTTGCTAGTGATTAGACACAGGATTATTTCCTGTCTTCTCTAATAGATAACAGTCTGACATTGTGTCCTTTAACAAAGTGCCAAAGAAACAGCTCAGCACACTCCAAGAGAAAAACAAATCACACCTTGTCAGAACTACATGAGTCTTGGATTCTGCCACTGAAGGAATGACATCTTCTGACCTTTCCTTTTTTACTCAAGTATTCTGTTGGGATCTTAAGCTAAAGGGCTATTGCTTATCTCAAAGCTAATTATATCCTTTTGAAAGGAAGTTATACAAACTCCTGTCAATGCATAACTGGGAATATGTTTAATGTCTCTCATGGATTCAACACATCTTATCTTATAGTGAAGAAACAAAATGCTCAACTAAAGGAATAATCTTCTGATGGTTCTTTTGTTTCCTGGCCCAGCTTGATTTCAAATCCCCAGTTCTCTAGAGCAGCATTTTCCCCAGATGCATGCTAATGTGCTTCAAGGTGATGTAGCATACATATCTTTTGTTTTTAAGGTAATCAGAATGATACTTATGATTGATCAGTTGAATTGACAATTATTAAAAAGGTCAAAGTCAGCTTTTATAAAACTCCATTGGATGACATTATATCTCTTAAGAGCTGGATACACAACAGTTGCTGTGGACGGTAGGTTAAGTGAAAAATCAGTGAGAAAGCACTTGTCACCCAAGCCTCAAGGACTTTTGCTAAATTCCCATAATCTATGTCAAATAGCTGGGCATGGTGGCTTATGCTTTTAATCTTAGCAATGAGCACACTTTAGTGAGCCCCATGATACTGTAAATAAGAATAACTTAATGTGATAAATGGTCAGATATCTTTTGACCTAAGGAAACTATAGGGTAAAAACAAGATACATATGACTCAAATATTGAGGGACTCATGCATGGGGAAAGTTTGTTAACCTCTGCCTTCCAGTCTTCTTCCCCCTTGTCTGTATGCTCCATCAAAGGTTTGTCATGGCCTAACTACTTACTGCCTGGAGTATCTAGGGTGTAGATGATCACTTTTCCTGAACTAAATGCAAAATAAAGTTTAGATTATTAAGATATTATTGAGAAATTCTCTCCATGTCTCATGTTAAATATTTGTCACCTAAGGACAGCCATCTGTTCTCTACGGTTTCCATTTGGACACATTCTCTTTGCTACTTGCCAAGTCTTAGATAGTTGATCACTTGATTTTCAAAATCAGAATGCCCCTGGATTGACTATTGTCTGTGCTTATTTATAGCAATATTCATTCTATCTGATCTGTTTTCTGCATTTCTCAAAACAAAGGATCTATGCCTCAAAAATATGGGACTTTTTTTACAGTGATTTTGCAAGCACCATGATTCAGTCATTTCATCATTCTGCTCAAGTTGGGAAATTGGAAAACAAATATCCAGGCATTATTAGTTACTCATGGCAGAAGAAACGTACAGAAATTTGTAATAGCTGTGAAGTATCTGCAATAGTCCATTGGAATTCTTTTCTCTCTCGTTCCCTTATTCATTTTACAGGATGACTCACCCTGTCTCATTGATTCTACAGTGACATATAGAGCAACATTCTTCAGATTTATATCTTCCACTTCATCCTCTCCACAACCCTGCAGATATATATATAGAAATCACTTATATATTCTGCTTTTATTGAAAATAGATTTTTCTCTTATGTAATATATCCCAATCACAATTTCTTCTTTCCTCGACTCTTTCCAGCCCTCTCCTACCTGCCATCTTCCTAGATCCACTCCGCATCCATCTCTCATCAGAAAAGAGCATGTCCTGTGATTTGTTTTGTTGTGTTTGGTGGTTAAAATATTCTTTAAGCCTACCAATCATTGTGTGTTCAAAAATTCCATAACCAGCTTCCTTTTACCAATGCATTTCCTCCTACCTACTTTTATACCAAATGAGTCTCAAAATCTCACCTCTTCTGAGAATAGGTTGCTTAATAAATAGTTGGTTCTTAACTAAAGGGAGGGTGTGATGTATATGTTTGTATATGCTTGGCCCAGGGAGTGGCATTATTAGGAGTAAGTGTGTCACTGTAGGTAAGGACTTAAGACCCTCACCCTAGCTGCCTGGAAGTCAGTCTTCCACTAGCCGCCTTCAGATGAAGATGTAGAACTCTCAGATCTGCCTGCATCATGCCAGTCTAGATGCTGCCCTGCTCCCACCTTGATGATGATGGACTGAACCTCTGAACTATTTTTAATTTAACAAACATTATTTGAAGCATAAGACTGAGTCTTTGGGGTTGGGGATTTAGCTCAGTGGTAGAGCGCTTGCCTAGCAACCGCAAGGCCCTGGGTTCGGTCCCCAGCTCTGAAAAAAAGAAAAAAAACCTGAGTCTTTTTTTGGAGAAATAAGAATATGAACCTAGGAGGTGAGAGGCACCCAGAATTCAATGGGGTAACCTTAGCCAAAATGTCCTTCAGTGAGGAAATAGAACCTGAAGAGAACACCTCCTCTAGAGAGACAGGGCCCCCAGTTGACAGATGGGCTCACCAACCCACCTTCAAAATTTTTGACCCAGAATTATTCCTATCTAAAAAAAAATGCAGGGACAAAAATGAAGCAGAGACTGAAGGAAAGGTTATGGGATCCATCCCATGGGAGGGCAGCAAACTCTGACACTATTGCTGATGCTATGTTGTGCTTGAAGACAGGAACCTAGCATGGCTGTCCTTTGAGAAGCTCTACTAGCAGCTAGCTGAGACAGATACAGATACTTACAGCCAACCATTGGACTGAAGTCCCGGACTCTTATGGAAGAGTAAGGGGCAGAATTGAAGGAGCTGAAGGGGATGGCAATCCCATAGAAAGACCAATAATGTCAACTAACCCAGACACCTGAGACCTTGACTACTGCACCATAGAACATGCATGGCCTGGACTGAGTCCCCTGACACAAAGGACAGTCATGCTACGTTCCTGTCAACTGGGGGCCTTGTCTCTCTAGTGGAGGTGTTCTCTTCAGGTTCCATCACTCACTGCTGGACATTTCGGCTAAGATCACCCCCATTGAATCCTGGGTCATCTATGCTTCAAATATCTGGTTGTTAAATTAAAAATAGTTCATCATGAACACCTGTTTCTATTTTACTTATTTTTGAATAAGTTTTAAATTCCCACAGTTTATAATTCAAAAGCAACAACACAATCAGTAGAGGGGATTGAGTGAAGAACAGTTTATAGTGCCTCACAAAGGCAACTATACCAAGGCCTCAACACACGTGTACAGTGGTGTCACACAGACATTTTAAAATCGACACTGTGGGAATATTTATACCATGGAAATTGTCAGTTATTATAAAAAGAGGATTTTTTTTCCAGAACTTCCTGAAAGGTCCTAACCCATTTCCAGCTTTTTGCTGAAATGATTTTGCTCCCCACTTGACATTAGTGTTATGTGGAATTATGTAGCATCTCTGTAAACTAGCATATGGCCCATGCAGTTGATGTAAAAATGTTCATCTGTTTCTCCCAGACAAATAGTATCATTTTAGGTGTGCTGTTCTGTTGCTTAACTTCTTTCATATATATTTCATAATTGCTACATACAACACGTCCTCACTCAGGTTTTAAATATTAATATTCACCCATGTGTTCATTATGTGGATGTGCTATACTTTATATTTAACCCAACACTGATCAGATTCATTGTTTTCCCACTTGGGAGGGAGCAATGCTCATCAATTATCTCATTCATGGGTCATTTTTTTCATGTAAAACATTGTGTCTGAAGGAAAACTCCCTGAGAGGAACCCGTATGTCTAAAGCTGGGAAGGTCGTTTACAATGATGAAGAGAGGCAAGGTTTTCTCCATAAGTGTTTCAGTTGGCAGTGGTGAATGAGATGAACATTTATGATTAAGTTCATAAACATTTTGCCATATAATCCACATGACGTTGTTCTGTGTCAGAGAGAAACGCTGTCCCTTATCATTCAACAAACTCCCAAATAGCACAGAACTACTTCCTGTTATGGGAAGAGCCTTCCTCAACACTGAATCTCTCCACAGCTTTACTCTCACTTATACTACCTGCAAAATGGTTTCTCACAAAACTCTTAGGGGAAGAGAGAATCATGAGACTTGCACAATATGTATGCATGCACGTATGTATGTATGTATGTATTCACTTTTCTAAATTCTTTTACTATCTTATGTAAACAAAAAAGAAAGGAAGGAAGGAGGAAAGAAAGAAAGAGAGAAAGAAAGAAAGAAAGAGAAAGAAAGAAAGGAAATTGTGTGGGGAATTGAAATTAGGCAGTGATTGACCACAAAGAACAGGCACACACTATGCATCTAAAATACTTATTCTTAAAGAAAAAGCGAAAACAAAAAATTTTAAATGTCTATACTATTTCCAGCCAAAGAATCAATATCTGGCTTTGCAGGAACAATCCCATAGTGAAAATAAAATTATTCATCCTTGTAGTTTTAAACAGCGAGCTTCCAGCCCTGAGGGGAGAAGAGGCCATTTCTACAGCAGCTTTAAAAAACAAGGAGTAGAAATCACTCAAGGCCGATTCCTTTAGAAGATTTGTTTCCTGAAAATGGACTGATGAGCACCACCCTAAGGCCCTAAAGCCTTAAACAATCTCTTATGGACTTTCCTAGTGGAAAAAAAAAAAGAAATGCTGCCGACAATCTTTTAAGTCTGCCTGCTATAATATAGTGTTTTAAGAAAGGACTTTAAACAGGCAAAATGCTTATGGATTGTTAGATAGACCCGGCTTTCCCAAAGCTGAAGGCAAGAATTGGACGAAAAGGTATGCAATGTTTGCTTTAAAGAAAACCAAAATGAATTTCAAGGAGGGGGAACTCAACCTTTTCCCACACCCAGCACCCTACATTGTGCACCCCAAATCTCAGACTTAGTAACCCTGTTTGTGAACTCACACCCTTATTTATTCACTTTTTATCCTGGTCCCTCCCTCCTGTAGTCCCGCCTCACACAGTCCCTCCCTCCATCTTCTCTCCTTTTCTCCCCTGAGAGGGGACCACCGCCCCGCCCCGCCCCCATCCTCCCACCCTGGCACACAAGTCTCTACAACGCTAGGACCACCCTCTCCCACTGAGTCCAGTCACTGCAACACAGTAATGGAAACCAAATCCTCCTTCAGGCAGCAGATTTAAGGACAGCCCCAGCTCCAGTTGCCTGGGGGACCCACATGAAAACTGAAAACCGGACCAGTTTGTGCATGTCCTTTCATTGGTGTTTCAGTCTCTGAGAGCCCCCAAAGATCCAGGCTCATACAGAAAGCAATGCCTAGGATAAACTATTGTATTCCTCGAATCTGAAAACACTTTTTTTTTTTTGCTTTTAGATGACTTTCTTTCTTTCTTTTTTTTTTTTTTATTAACTTGAGTATTTCTTATATACATTTCAAGTGTTATTCCCTTTCCCGGTTTCCCGGCAAACATCGCCCTCCCCCCTCCCCTTCCTTATGGGTGTTCCCCTCCCAACCCTCCCCCCATTGCTGCCCTCCCCCTCAACAGTCTAGTTCACTGGGGGTTCAGTCTTAGCAGGACCCAGGGCTTCCCCTTCCACTGGTGCTCTTACTAGGATATTCATTGCTACCTATGGGGTCAGAGTCCAGGGTCAGTCCATGTATAGTCTTTAGGTAGTGGCTTAGTCCCTGGAAGCTCTGGTTGCTTGGCATTGTTGTACATATGGGGTCTCAAGCCCCTTCAAGCTCTTCCAGTTCTTTCTCTGATTCCTTCAACGGGGGTCCTATTCTCAGTTCAGTGGTTTGCTGCTGGCATTCGCCTCTGTATTTGCTGTATTCTGGCTGTGTCTCTCAGGAGCAATCTACATCCGGCTCCTGTCGGTCTGCACTTCTTTGCTTCATCCATCTTGTCCAATTGGGTGGCTCTATATGTATGGGCCACATGTGGGGCAGGCTCTGAATGGGTGTTCCTTCAGTCTCTGTTTTAATCTTTGCCTCTCCCTTCCCTGCCAAGGGTATTCTTTTTCCTCATTTAAAGAAGGAGTGAAGCATTCACATTTTGATCATCCGTCTTGAGTTTCGTTTGTTCTAGGGATCTAGGGTAATTCAAGCATTTGGGTTAATAGCCACTTATCAATGAGTGCATACCATGTATGTCTTTCTGTGATTGGGTTAGCTCACTCAGGATGATATTTTCCAGTTCCAACCATTTGCCTACGAATTTCATAAACTCGTTGTTTTTGATAGCTGAGTAATATTCCGTTGTGTAGATGTACCACATTTTCTGTATCCATTCCTCTGTTGAAGGGCATCTGGGTTCTTTCCAGTTTCTGGCTATTATAAATAAGGCTGCGATGAACATAGTGGAGCACGTGTCTCTTTTATATGTTGAGGCATCTTTTGGGTATATGCCCAAGAGAGGTATAGCTGGATCCTCAGGCAGTTCAATGTCCAATTTTCTGAGGAACCTCCAGACTGATTTCCAGAATGGTTTTACCAGTCTGCAATCCCACCAACAATGAAGGAGTGTTCCTCTTTCTCCACATCCTCGCCAGCATCTGCTGTCACCTGAGTTTTTGAGCTTAGCCATTCTCACTGGTGTGAGGTGAAATCTCAGGGTTGTTTTGATTTGCATTTCCCTTATGACTAAAGATGTTGAACATTTCTTTAGGTGTTTCTCAGCCATTCGGCATTCCTCAGCTGTGAATTCTTTGTTTAGCTCTGAACCCCATTTTTTAATAGGTTTATTTGTTTCCCTGCGGTCTAACTTCTTGAGTTCTTTGTATATTTTGGATATAAGGCCTCTATCTGTTGTAGGATTGGTAAAGATCTTTTCCCAATCTGTTGGTTGCCGTTTTGTCCTAACCACAGTGTCCTTTGCCTTACAGAAGCTTTGCAGTTTTATGAGATCCCATTTGTCGATTCTTGATCTTAGAGCATAAGCCATTGGTGTTTTGTTCAGGAAATTTTTTCCAGTGCCCATGTGTTCCAGATGCTTCCCTAGTTTTTCTTCTATTAGTTTGAGTGTGTCTGGTTTGATGTGGAGGTCCTTGATCCACTTGGATTTAAGCTTTGTACAGGGTGATAAGGATGGATCGATCTGCATTCTTCTACATGTTGCCCTCCAGTTGAACCAGCACCATTTGCTGAAAATGCTATCTTTTTTCCATTGGATGGTTTTGGCTCCTTTGTCAAAAATCAAGTGACCATAGGTGTGTGGGTTCATTTCTGGGTCTTCAATTCTATTCCATTGGTCTATCTGTCTGTCTCTGTACCAATACCATGCAGTTTTTATCACTATTGCTCTGTAATACTGCTTGAGTTCAGGGATAGTGATTCCCCCTGAAGTCCTTTTATTGTTGAGGATAGCTTTAGCTATCCTGGGTTTTTTGTTATTCCAGATGAATTTGCAAATTGTTCTGTCTAACTCTTTGAAGAATTGGATTGGTATTTTGATGGGGATTGCGTTGAATCTGTAGATTGCTTTTGGTAAAATGGCCATTTTTACTATATTAATCCTGCGAATCCATGAGCATGGGAGATCTTTCCATCTTCTGAGGTCTTCTTCAATTTCTTTCCTCAGTGTCTTGAAGTTCTTATTGTACAGATCTTTTACTTGCTTGGTTAAAGTCGCACCGAGTTACTTTATATTATTTGGGTCTATTATGAAGGGTGTCGTTTCCCTAATTTCTTTCTCGGCTTGTTTCTCTTTTGTATAGAGGAAGGCAACTGATTTATTTGAGTTAATTTTATACCCAGCCACTTTGCTGAAGTTGTTTATCAGCTTTAGTAGTTCTCTGGTGGAACTTTTTGGATCACTTAAATATACTATCCTATCATCTGCAAATAGTGATATTTTGACTTCTTCTTTTCCAAGCTGTATCCCCTTGACCTCCTTTTGTTATCTGATTGCCCTGGCTAGAACTTCAAGAACTATATTGAATAAGTAGGGAGAGAGTGGGCAGCCTTGTCTAGTCCCTGATTTTAGTGGGATTGCTTCAAGTTTCTCTCCATTTAGTTTAATGTTAGCAACTGGTTTGCTGTATATGGCTTTTACTATGTTTAGGTATGGGCCTTGAATTCCTATTCTTTCCAGGACTTTTATCATGAAGGGGTGTTGAATTTTGTCAAATGCTTTCTCAGCATCTAATGAAATGATCATGTGGTTCTGTTCTTTCAGTTTGTTTATATAATGGATCACGTTGATGGTTTTCCGTATATTAAACCATCCCTGCATGCCTGGGATGAAGCCTACTTGATCATGGTGGATGATTGTTTTGATGTGCTCTTGAATTCGGTTTGCCAGAATTTTATTGAGTATTTTTGCTTCGATATTCATAAGGAAAATTGGTCTGAAGTTCTCTTTCTTTGTTGTGTCTTTGTGTGGTTTAGGTATAAGAGTAATTGTGGCTTCATAGAAGGAATTCGGTAGTGCTCCATCTGTTTCAATTTTGTGGAATAGTTTGGATAATATTGGTATGAGGTCTTCTATGAAGGTTTAATAGAATTCTGCACTAAACCCGTCTGGACCTGGGCTCTTTTTGGTTGGGAGACCTTTAATGACTGCTTCTATTTCCTTAGGAGTTATGGGGTTGTTTAACTGGTTTATTTGTTCCTGATTTAACTTCGATACCTGGTATCTGTCTAGGAAATTGTCCATTTCCTGAAGATTTTCAAGTTTTGTTGAATATAGGTTTTTATAGTAAGATCTGATGATTTTTTGAATTTCCCCTGAATCTGTAGTTATGTCTCCCTTTTCATTTCTGATTTTGTTAATTTGGACGCACTCTCTGTGTCCTCTTGTTAGTCTGGCTAAGGGTTTATCTATACTGTTGATTTTCTTAAAAAAACAACTTTTGGTTCTGTTGACTCTTTCTATGGTCCTTTTTGTTTCTACTTGGTTGATTTCAGCTCTGAGTTTTATTATTTCCTGCCTTCTACTCCTCCTGTGTGTATTTGCTTCTTTTTGTTCTAGAGCTTTTAGGTGTGCTGTCAAGCTGCTGACATATGCTCTTTCCTGTTTCTTTCTGCAGGCACTCAGCGCTATGAGTTTTCCTCTTAGCACAGCTTTCATTGTGTCCCATAAGTTTGGGTATGTTGTACCTTCATTTTCATTAAATTCTAAAAAGTTTTTAATTTCTTTCTTTATTTCTTCCTTGACCAGGTTATCATTGAGTAGAGCATTGTTCAATTTCCACGTATATGTGGGCATTCTTCCCTTATTGTTATTGAAGACCAGTTTTAGGCCGTGGTGGTCCGATAGCATGCATGGGATTATTTCTATCTTTCTGTACCTGTTGAGGCCCGTTTTTTGACCAATTATATGGTCAATTTTGGAGAAAGTACCATGAGGAGCTGAGAAGAAGGTATACCCTTTTGTTTTAGGATTGAATGTTCTATAAATATCTGTTAAGTCCATTTGGCTCATGACTTCTCTTAGTCTGTCGACATCACTGTTTAATTTCTGTTTCCATGATCTGTCCATTGATGAGAGTGGGGTGTTGAAATCTCCCACTATTATTGTGTGAGGTGCAATGTGTGTTTTGAGCTTTAGTAAGGTTTCTTTTACGTATGTAGGTGCCCTTGTATTTGGGGCATAGATATTTAGGATTGAGAGTTCATCTTGGTGGATTTTTCCTTTGATGAATATGAAGTGTCCTTCCTTATCTTTTTTGATGACTTTTAGTTGGAAATTGATTTTATTTGATATTAGAATGGCTACTCCAGCTTGCTTCTTCTGACCATTTGCTTGGAAAGTTGTTTTCCAGCCTTTCACTCTGAGGTAGTGTCTGTCTTTGTCTCTGAGGTGTGTTTCCTGTAGGCAGAAGAATGCAGGGTCCTCGTTGCGTATCCAGTTTGTTAATCTATGTCTTTTTATTGGGGAGTTGAGGCCATTGATATTGAGAGATATTAAGGAATAGTGATTATTGCTTCCCGTTATATTCATATTTGGATGTGAGGTTATGTTTGTGTGCTTTCATTCTCTTTGTTTTGTTGCCAAGACGATTAGTTTCTTGCTTCTTCTAGGGTATAGCTTGCCTCCTTATGTTGGGCTTTACCATTTATTATCCTTTGCGGTGCTGGATTTGTAGAAAGATATTGTGTAAATTTGGTTTTGTCATGGAATATCTTGGTTTCTCCATCAATGTTAATTGAGAGTTTTGCTGGATACAGTAACCTGGGCTGGCATTTGTGTTCTCTTAGGGTCTGTACGACATCAGTCCAGGATCTTCTGGCCTTCATAGTTTCTGGCGAGAAGTCTGGTGTGATTCTGATAGGTCTGCCTTTATATGTTACTTGACATTTTTCCCTTACTGCTTTTAATATTCTTTCTTTATTTTGTGCGTTTGGTGTTTTGACTATTATGTGACGGGAGGTGTTTCTTTTCTGGTCTAATCTATTTGGAGTTCTGTAGGCTTCTTGTATGCCTATGGGTATCTCTTTTTTTAGGTTAGGGAAGTTTTCTTCTATGATTTTGTTGAAGATATTTACTGGTCCTTTGAGCTGGGAGTCTTCACTCTCTTCTATACATATTATCCTTAGGTTTGATCTTCTCATTGAGTCCTGGATTTCCTGTATGTTTTGGACCAGTAGCTTTTTCCACTTTACATTATCTTTGACAGTTGAGTCAATGATTTCTATGGAATCTTCTGCTCCTGAGATTCTCTCTTCCATCTCTTGTATTCTGTTGGTGAAGCTTGTATCTACAGCTCCTTGTCTCTTCTTTTGGTTTTCTATATCCAGGGTCGTTTCCATGTGTTCTTTCTTGATTGCTTCTATTTCCATTTTTAATTCCTTCAACTGTTTGATTTTGTTTTCCTGGAATTCTTTCAGGGATTTTTGTGTCTCCTCTCTATGGGCTTCTACTTGTTTATTTATGTTTTCCTGGAATTCTTTCAGGGATTTTTGTGTCTCCTCTCTATGGGCTTCTACTTGTCTATTTATGTTTTCCTGGAATTCTTTCAGGGATTTTTGTGTCTCCTCTCTATGGGCTTCTACTTGTTTATTTATGTTTTCCTGGAATTCTTTCAGGCATTTTTGCGATTCCTCTCTGTAGGCTTCTACTTGTTCTCTAAGGGAGTTCTTCACGTCTTTCTTGAAGTCCTCCAGCATCATGATCAAAAATGATTTTGAAACTAGATCTTGCTTTTCTGGTGTGTTTGGATATTCCATGTTTGTTTTGATGGGAGAATTGGGCTCCGATGGTGCCATGTAGTCTTGGTTTCTGTTGCTTGGGTTCCTGCGCTTGCCTCTTGCCATCAGATTATCTCTAGTGTTACTTTGTTCTGCTATTTCTGACAGTGGCTAGACTGTCCTATAAGCCTGTGTGTCAGGAGTGCTGTAGACCTGTTTTCCTCTCTTTCAGTCAGTTATGGGGACAGAGTGTTCTGCTTTCGGGCGTGTAGTTTTTCCTCTCTACAGGTCTTCAGTTTTTCCTGTGGGCCTGTGTCTTGAGTTCACCAGGCAGCTTTCTTGCAGCAGAAAAGTTGGTCTTACCTGTGGTCCCGAGGCTCAATTTCGCTAGTGGGGTGCTGCCCACGGGCTCTCTGTAGTGGCAGCAACCAGGAAGACCTGTGCCGCCGTTTCCGGGAGCTTCAGTACACCAGGGTTCCAGATGGTCTTTGGCTTTTTCCTCTGGCGTACGAGATGTGTGTGCAGAGAGCAGTCTCTTCTGGTTTCCCAGGCTTGTCTGCCTCTCTGAAGGTTTAGCTCTCCCCCCCATGGGATTTGGGTGCAGAGAACTGTTTATCCGGTCTGTTTCCTTCAGGTTCAGGTGGTGTCTCAGGCAGGGGTCCTGCCGCTCCTGGGCCCTCCCCCACGGGAGCCCAGAGGCCTTATACAGTTTCCTCTTGGGCCAGGGATGTGGGCAGGGGTGGGCAGTGTTGGTGGTCTCTTCCGCTCTGCAGCCTCAGGAGTGCCCACCTGACCAGGCGGTGAGGTCTCTCTCTCTCACGGGGTCTGGGAGCAGAGAGCTGCTGCGGGCCGGGATCCGCGGGTGTGGGACTTCTGGTAAACACAGAACGTGCCCGGTCCTAGAGGAATTCTGCTTCCGTGTGTCCCAAGCTCATCAGGCAGCTTTCTTGCAGCAGAAAAGTTGGTCTTACCTGTGGTCCCGGGGCTCAAGTTCACTCGTGGGGTGCTGCCCACGGGCTCTCTGCAGCGGCAGCAACCAGGAAGACCTGTGCCGCCGTTTCCGGGAGCTTCAGTGCACAAAACACTTGTTTTTAATTGGATATTTTTTATTTACATTTCAAATGTCATTCCTTTTCCGGGTTTCCTGTCCATAAGCCCCCTATTCCTCCCCCTTCCCCTTTTTCTATAAGGGTGTTGCCCTCCCCATTCACTCCCCCCGCCACCAGACATTCCCCTACATTGGGTGTCCAACCTTGGCAGGACCAAGAGCTTCTCCTTCCTTTGGTATCCAACAAGGCCATCCTCTGCTACATATATAATTGGAGCCATGGGTCAGTCCATACATAGTCTTTGGAGGGTGGTTTAGTCCCAGGGAGCTCTGGTTGGTTGGTATTGTTGTTCTTATGGGGTTTTAATAAGCACAAATGCAACTGTCTCAATTGGCTCACAGAATCACGTCTATGGCTCATTGACCTTGGAAGTCTGGTCTCCAGCACTGGGGTAAGCTCCTTTTAGCTCCATGTCTAAGTTCCAAGCACAAGTTCACTTTCTTTCTCTTGCCTATGAAAATCTATGTGTAAAAATTGATTTGGAGCAATGGAACCACCAAACAAACCTTGGAATTAGGACACTAAAACTGTACATCTGAGACTTAAATATGTATTAAGCTGGCATTGCAATCTAACCTTCATAGTTAAAAGATGGATGGGAAGAGGCACATAATCCTACATGCATCTGGAAAGACTGAAGACAGGTAAATAAAGATAGAAGGCAAGTTTGATCACATGTGATGGAAAACAGAGGATGGGGAACAGAAAAGGGAAGAAGCCATGCTGTGAACTTCCCAGCCATTGAGTTCTGTATCAGACTTACACACACGAGTGTCTTCTTGACCGGACAGGACCCTTGCATTCATGAACTCATTGAACGAGACCTGTACAGCATCAAGTCTGTTAACATTCTAGCATGGATGGAGGAGTGGCTCACCGTCAGCTATTGGCAGGTGATGGCTGCTTGTGGACAGAAAATGAATTTTTTTTAGGAGCCCGGCAGAGATGATGAAGAGAGGCAAGGTTTTCTCCATAAGTGTTTCAGTTGGCAGTGGTGAATGAGATGAGACGCCCCCCACCCCAAGCCCTCAAATGATTCCACAGACATACAGGTACAGGGCAGCCTCAACTGTGTGGGATAAAAACAAACCAATCGATTAATTAAAAATCCCAAGGCAGATGTGAGGATGACAGGGAGAGATGAGGGAGAGGCAATGAGTGATGACTGGAAGGTGGGTTGGAGGTCGGTAGAGAAGATCAAGATGCATTATCCTCACACATTTCAAAGAACAAATAAATAATATTATAAACAGACTTAACAGAAAAACAAGGTTATGTGAAAACCAAGAGATGGTGACAGGTACTTTTTGTGAAGTGTAGTCAGGCCCCGTGAGAACCACTGATGAGGGCATGAGGGTTTTCCAGTCTGAGAAACCACTTATCCAGAAAAAACTCAGTAAGAAATGAAACTAAAGTAAGTGGTTAGTCACCGATGGTTCCTGTGTTGGTGGAGAATCAAAATGGCCTATCTTTAAGAACCTATGTGTGTTTTCTCAGCCATTTCTAAGGTGAGCTTAAG
Organism: Rattus norvegicus; assembly: GCF_021556685.1. NCBI lineage: Eukaryota > Metazoa > Chordata > Mammalia > Rodentia > Muridae > Rattus > Rattus norvegicus. Next base: position 162,369,007 of record NC_141535.1, read on the forward strand.
GGAGAGCCAATAAACTCCAAATCAATCTGGAAATCGGTCTTAAGATTCCTCAGAAAATTGGACATAGTATTACCCGAGGACTCAACTATACCTCTCCTGCGCATATACCCAAATGATGCTCCAACATATAACAAGGACACATGCTCCACTATGTTCATAGCAGCCTTATTATAATAGCCAGAAGCTGGAAAGAACCCAGATGCCCTTCAACAGAGGAATGGATACAGAAAGTATGGTACATCTACACAATGGAATATTACTCAGCTATCAAAAAACAATGTCTTCATGAAATTCATAGGCAAATGGATGGAACTAGAAAATATCATCCTTGGTAAGCTAACCCAATCACAGAAAATCACACATGGTACGCACTCTCTGATAAGTGCATATTAGCCCAAAAGCTTGAATTACCCAAGATACAATCCACAGACCACATGAAACTCAAGAAGAAGGATGACCAAAGTGCGGATGATTTACTCCTTCTTAAAAGGGGGAACAAAAATATTCATAGGAGGAGATATAAAGACAAAGTGCTAACCAGACACTGAAGTAATGGCCATCCAGAGCCTGCCCCACCTGGGGATCTAGCCCATATACATACAGCCACCAAATCCAGACAATATTGCTGATGCCAAGAAATTCATGCTGACAGGAGCCTGATGTGGATGTCTCCTGAGAGGCTCTGCCAGAGCATGACAAATACAGACATGAATGCTAGCAGTAAACCATTGAACTGAGAACGGGGTCCACACTGGAGGAGTTAGAGAAAGGTTTGAAGTAGCTGAAGGGGTTTGCAACCCCATAAGAAAAACACCAATCAACCAGAACTCCCAGGGACTAAACCAGTACCTAAAGACTGCACATGGACAGACCCATGGTTGCAGGTGCATATGGAGCAGAGGATGGCCTTGTTGGACACCAATGGGAGGAGAAGCCCTTGGTCCTTCCAAGGCTGGACACCCCCTTCCCCGAAGTGTAAGGGAATGTGGGAAGGGAGTGGTTGGGACGGGAACACCCTTATAGAAGGGGGAAATGGAATAGGGGGAAACTGGGAATAGGGATAATATTTTAAATGTAAATAGAAAAATATCCAATAAAAAATCTAAAACTTGGCAGAGTAGTAAAAAGATACCCAATACCTTCAGCTGAGGATTCTAGATATAGTGGAAAAAGCCAGACTTTAGACAAAGAATTTAAAAAAAAAAAAACAATCACGGTGTTTTAGTTTGGGTTTGGCTTTTGGGGAGTGGGTGTTTTGTTTTGTTTGTTTGCTTTGTTTTGTTTACCATAGCAGGTCTGGCTTCCATGTTGGGAGCAAGTTATTTTCTGTCTCATCAGGAAACTGACAATGCGGCTCTATGCTTCAGATTGCAGACACAGACAGTAGAGTTCTTCGACACAAAGGTCATGGCTGAAATATGGGTGAGGTAGACATCGTCCTTGGCTCAGGCAACACCTTTTCCAACACATACATGCTCATCTTGTCCTGTATCCAAGGAACCTTTCAGAACTGTGTCCCAGGGACCCTAGTGGGGTGGGGTTTCACACAAGGTAGTTTCTAACAAGCCGTGGACACGGACATGAACAGCGAGAGACAGCTGCCAGCCAGGGAAGGCAGGCAAATGCAGGGACAGAGTTGTCTGGTTCTGGGACAGCTGTTGTGAAGCTGTTCACACTTCCCCTTCCTTTTCCCCACCATGATATCACTGCTTACAAGGACTCTCATGTTCCCAGTGAGCTTTCAGCTGGCTGCTGCGTTACATCTCTGCCTAGTGCCAGCAACCTCACAGTGACTGTGTGAGCTTCCCTGTAAGGATTCAATAATCACTGCATTGACTTGGGGTAGACTGCGTAATCTGGAAATAGGAAGGAGCCAAACATGAGGTTCTTAGTAAGGAAACTAGACAAACTTGGAAAGAAAGACATGAGAGGGTGTCTGAAGAAGAAGAAGAAGAAGAAGAAGAAGAAGAAGAAGAAGAAGAAGAAGAAGAAGAAGAAGAAGAAGAAGAAGAAGAAGAGGAGGAGGAGGAGGAGGAGGAGGAGGAGGAGGAGGAGGAGGAGGAGGAGGAGGAGGAGGACGAGGACGAGGACGAGGAGGAGGAGGAGGACGAGGACGAGGAGGAGGAGGACGAGGAGGACGAGGAGGACGAGGAGGGCGAGGAGGACGAGGAGGACGAGGAGGACGAGGAGGAGGAGGATGAGGAGGAGGAGGAGGATGAGGAGGAGGAGGACGACGAGGAGGAGGAGGACGACGAGGAGGAGGAGGACGAGGAGGAAGAAGATTACAGTATTTTTGTCTATGCAAGGGTGATACATGTTGATCAATTGTTCTGGTATTGGAGAGGTGGTAGGTGGTACATCATAACTAGTCTGTCATTCTGCTACACCCTCTTACTCTCTTGTTCAGAAAGCATTCTGTACAGCACCATGTTCACTTCCATCCAATCTAGAGATATCAGTTTTAATTATTGACAGCAGATCTTGCTCACCCACTGATTTTGTCCCAGCCTCTTGACCTTTGGGCACACACAGTTCTTTTCTGTGGCTCTTCTGTGCATTTTTAAACTTCACTTGGCCTAGACTCCATCCAGCGGATCTTTCTGACAAATCTTGAACAGCCATGGGGCTGCACCTTGCCTTGACATGATGTCATTTAGAATACACGGACTCTGGAGACTTGTCCTTCAGGAATGAAATGTCAGGCAAAGGTGCATCCCACTGCATGTTGTATTTCAGCAAAATGCCATTGTTGCAACCTAAATATTTCTAAATTTGCAAGCTAAATCTGAAAGTCAAGTATTTTGTGACCTTTTCTGGGAAACATGAAGAAATGTTTGTTCACTCTAGGCTCCCTTTTCCACAGCGAGCCTTGGTAGGCTGAAAAAGATAAGGACTTAGCTGTCAAAGAGAATGAATTTCTAATAGTCTGTTATAAAAGAAAGCAAATATTTTTGCTTGCATTCAGAGTATAGAGTAATACAACATGTAAATAACATGTTGTTATTTTCTGGGATAAAAGTTCTTACCATAAATGCTATAGGAGAATCTCAGTGGTAGGGTATGTGCCTGGAATGGGTAAGGTCTTGGATTACACACACACACACACACACACACACACACACACACACACCTCTCACCCAAATCAACTTTGTCATGCTCTTAGCCACCTCTACTGTTCCATCATCACAACAAACTAAGGAGACAATAATTCATCTCTCTCTGCACAGAAATGGCTCTAGCTCAGAGTTTTCCTACCAAGTGTGACAGAGAAGTTTCATCTGCCATTCATGATCTGGGCTTCTTTCATGATACAGTCTTCTGTTTCCCTTAGGAAAGATTTGGAGTCATATGAAGAAGATAAGGGTCTGCGCTTAGCTCTGCCACTGCTGAGTGACTTGTTCTGATCAAGTGTTAATCTCATTAATCTCGCTGAACTTTAGATGACACAGTGGTCAAAAGGCCAAGAGAATAGCAGATTCCTAGGCAGTTAAAATCTGCAAGGTGCTCCATCAACCTTCACAGTGTGTTCTTCCTCTCCATATTACAAGTCTTAGGGAAGTCTGTGATACTGCATATCACAGATATAGTTAAAGGTCAAGAAAAAAGTAACACAGGTCTGAGGGACCTATATTCAAAGGGAGTCCTGGCTAACCTGTGTCCCAACTGCCCTTTTGGCTGTACCTTTGTCCCCGCTGGGTTCCTGCAACTTTTCCTCCTCCTCCTGGGACCCTTTCAGTTGTCTTCTTATCTATGACTCATTTCATTTCTCTTCTCTTTCTTGACATAAACTTCATGGCATCCAATTCATCCCTTCTCCTAGAATTACAGACACCAAAAGCATAGATATTTATTCTGGGTAACAATTCTAAGAATCTTTTTGTTGTCTGAAGTTAATGTTTTCTGCTACACATTTTTTTCCTTTAGACATCTGAAAGTTATATGCAGATTTAGTTCTTGCAAAAAGCAAAATAGGGCCTTTCCTTTTAAAAATATTTACACTTTCCACATAAGCCGGACTACCTTCAAACTCACTATCCAGCCAAGAATAATATCGATGTCCTGTTCCCCAATCCACTTCTCAAATGATGGGATTTTGGCTGTCCATGTGACCCCATAAGCTTGCCTCAAGTACACATATCACCATCATTGATAATTTAATTGTTTTCTCGCTCTGGAAACTGTACATATCTTACTGGCTCTTCTTCTTTTATACATAAATTTGCTTCAGTTGAATAAGTTATCCAACCATGTACTGGACTCTGTCACAGGTTTTATAACAGTTAAATGTTAAAAATGCTATAAACTATTCAAAAAGAAATATGTAACAACTAATTGTAGCAAAATTTAATGTAATGAATGCTTTGGAATGAAAGATTAATCTTAATTTACGACAAATAGTGGGATACACATGCAAAGAGCTACCTGATAGCAAACTCAGAAACTGGTCACACATTTTAAAAATATTGCTTTTAATTTTAATTTAAAAACACAAGATGAAAATGAATTATAATTTGAAAGTTCTCCCACCTGTAACAAACTGAGAAATAGGACACTGTTACTGCCGTTGTGAAAGATAATTAGATTTATATATGTCTAAGGGATCAAGAAATGTTGTATAGATATTTAATAAACAATTAGCCAAATATTCATTATAGAATAAAACTCCCTTCTTCCTTTTTTCTTTTCTTTTCTTTCTCCCTTCCTTCCTTTTTCCCTTCCTTCCTTCCTGTCTTTTTATTGTTGTTGTGGATGGACACGTCATAAGAAGCACTGATTTCAAGTGTTTTTTGTCAATTTTTACTAAGTAAAGGTCAATGTTATATGGAAAACTTTCAAGGGGGGGGTCTCTCCAGTAGACAATAGGAGGATACTTAGCAATCTGGTAAACCTAGTACGCATTTTTTTAAACTGAAACAGGTCAGGAACTGTCCTCTGATCTTAAATTCTTAGAATTCTGCATTAAGTAAGTGGTTTTAACATACTTGATTCCACATTATTGTGAAGATTTAGAACATGTTTTCTAGACCTGCTTCCAGCTACTCCAGTCACATCTTCTTTCCTTGGTGGGCTCCCCTAAAATGATGTCAGTCTTCAATGAGTGGTTTTGAATTTTAAAGTCACCATCATCCTTATAGATACTCATATGCCTTTAACTAGATCAAATTCATCAATTTGTTTGAGAGTTAGTAATTTTAATTTATGTATTAGAATGCTTTGCCTAATAGTAAGCATGTATAACACATGGATGCCTACTACCATTGGAGATTAGAAGACAGTGTCAGATCCCTTGGAACTAGAGTTATAGACAGATATGCACTGACCTATAGGTGCTGGGAACTGAATCTGGGTCCTTTAAAGAACTGTAATTGCTCTTAACTGCTAAGCTACCTCTCCAGCTGCTCACTGCCAGCTTTTCAAAATTTGTGTCCATAATAAAGAAATAAAAATAGCCTGAATGACATTATTCAGGTAGCACAATGCAACTCAGGCAAATGGCACTGTGACATTACCATTGTGCCTAAAAACAAAAGAACAAAACAAACCAGCAGCCAACAAGCAATGAAACCAAAAAGATCATAATAAATTTAAAGCAGCCCAAATTGATGCTAAACTTCTTTCTGATCAACATCTGCCCCCTCTCCCTGAGGTCCTAATTGACAAATGAAATTAGGACCCCACCATACTTTACCTTGTGGATTGAATGAATTTATGAGCCTAAATATACAGCATGAGTATTTAAACGAATGGGTGGTCCTCAAAGCACATGTACCATACCATTGTGGATAACAACATCCTTCTCACATATGGACCCAATTCCCCTAATCCTGTGCAGTACAGCCCCTCTGAAAGACTCCTCCTACAACCAAGTGCAATTATGGAAAAGCTGCATACTAATTTAAGAGATTGGTTTGGCACTTTGTAGCTTCTTCCTCTTTAAATAATGGAGCCATTTAAGGAAGTGACGAAGCCTCACATACAATTCAGGAATCCCCCATGCTCCGGTCTTACTCTTCTGAAATCTATCTCACTTTTCTTCATTTGCCAGAGCTTCCCCTTGTGAGCATGGGCTTCAGGATCTCCTGGAACAAGATGGCATCATGTTGAGTGACAAGAAGTTGAACTTGGAAAGAAAGAAAACAAGATTTGATGACACAACTACACCTTTGGGGCTAAGACTTGCTTGGATCAGAGAGGCCTAAATGTACTGAGCGCATGCCAGTAAAGTTTTCAGTCAGCAAATTCTTGCAAATTGCATTGTGAAATGATGATATGTTTCCCATTACATACACTCTTCTCAGGCATCAGTATTTGTCATTTATGATTTTGTCAGCACATATCTTATTAGATGTATGCCATGAAATAGATGCAGAGAATAAACTAAATAAGGTATGTTCTGATGAAGACCGATTTCAGCATCAATGATGCCAAGAAATGTAAATAAGCATTTAAGATATATGTGAAATATTATTGTTTGGAAACAAAGGTGCAAATGCTTTTACTAATATAGAAATGCTTGTGTGGTGATAAAAGCTGTCAAGAGAATTATATTTCCTGCTTCTGAGATGCTCTTAAGTATTTCGAGAAAATGCATGTCAAGAGTTAATTGCCAAACAAAGGAAAATATAATTGGTGAAGATGTGTATGTGTGTGTGTGTGTGTGTGTGTGTGTATGTGTGTGTGTGTGTGTGTGTGTGTGTGTGTGTGTGTGAGAGAGAGAGAGAGAGAGAGAGAGAGTGCATGTATGTACACCTATTGCACCTTCTTAGGAAAGAAGGGTTTCTTCTATTCCCAAGCTACTAAATGCTGAGCAGATGATCACAGGAGAATATTGGGATGCACAGGCCTTGGAGATTGAGGAAAAGCACAGACTTACATGTCTGGACTCTTCTGGAGAAAGCATAAAGGAATGTTGCCGAGTCAGAAATTACACATCATCACAAACATTTCATTAGCCACCTCCAGCTCTGTTGACTTCTGCATGGACCTTGGGTTTGGCCAACCTAAGGATGTTAGTGTTTGGCAGGTTGATGTGGCTGATGGTCCTGATTTCCCTTTATAGTAAAGGCAGGTCCACCAGTCCTGGCACGTGCAAGGACCCATAATAATTCAGACTTGTGTTGTCTACATGTAAACAGAATAATCCAAATCCTTAACAAATGTTCTTAAACATTTTTCTCTTTAATGTTGGTTCTTATAGAAGGCAACAGTTATTCATAGAGTCAGTCAAGTAGTAAGGAATGGAAACCCAACAAAAATTAAATTGTTTGAGTTACATTAGCAGAAGTTCTACATGAATATTTACGACAGCCTCCTAAACAGATAAAACACAGTAAATTCTAAATATTGGTTTAAAAAGTTACATTGCCACAAGTCTCTTGTTAAACACTATGCCGCATAGCATACTGTCTTAATACAAACACAGTGGATTATGCTGCCTATGGGCTAATCTCTGAGAAGAGAGGCAGGGAGAGAGAATTTCAGAGGAGACACTACATGTGTACTTATCTGAAAAATAAACAAACAATTCATCACACTTGCTATATTGTAAGCTCCAGACTTTTATCTAAAAAAAAAAAAAACAAATTCAAAGAAAGAAACAAAACCTTATAACCAATAACAACAAAAAATAACATCATTTTAGAGTGTGCCAATCCTAGGACATGTGGTATTCTGAAAAAAAGCTAAGAGTCTACTGATCCTCACACAGCCTAGATAGCCTCACAAGTGAAAATACAAACATATGGACATCTGTCATAGCTCAAGGGCGTTAAACAGATGTGGTGTGGTTCTTTCAAGTATTTGTTTCATAGTAGCAAACACCCATATTTTTTGTTTCTGCACAAGAAATACTATCCCTGAAAGGAAATAATCACAAAAGAGAATTTCTGTTTCTATTGCTCTCATAACTAATAATTATAAACAATTGCCACTGGAGGGATGAAAACTTGTCTAGTCTCATGGCAGGGTAAAAGCAGAGCAGATGGCATTCAAGCAGACTGTCTAGTAAGGGAAACAAATCTGACACACAAGATGATGAAGATCAGGGGTACACATGCAATTAAGATACACAATTTGAGGCACAAAGACATTTGCTTCTATGTTTTTAAAACCGAATACAATTTTAGAGGTCAAAAACACTGGGATACACAACATTGCAAAGGACAGATTCTCTGACTTGTGCTTTTAGTGGTTGTAACTATCCTTTATAGTTCTGAGTCACTGCTAAATTATACTTTTCTAGATGGTCCAACTTCTGTCCAAGAAGCTCCACCTGCATTAAGAACAAACTTTTTTTTTATCTTTATTAACTTGGTTATTTCTTATTTACATTTCGATTGTTATTCCCTTTCCTGGTTTCCAGGCCAACATCCCCCTAGCCCCTCCACCTCCCCTTCTATATGGGTGTTCTCATCCCCAACCTTCCCTCATTACCACCCTCCCCCCAAAAATCACGTTCACTTCAACGGGGGTCCCGTTCTCACTTCAGTGGTTTACTGCTGGCATTCGCCTATGTATTTGCTGTATTCTGGCTGTGTCTCTCAGGAGAGATCTACATCCGGCTCCTGTCAGCCTGCACTTCTTTTTGCTTGATCCATCTTATCTAGTTTGAAGACACATGCTCCACTATGTCATAGCAGCCTTATTTATAATAGCCAGAAGCTGGAAAGAGTCCAGATGCCCTTCAACAGAGGAATGGATACAGAAAATGTGATACATCTACACAATGGAATACTACTTAGGTATTAAAAACAATGACTTTACAAAATTCATAGTCAAATGGATGGAACTGGAAAATATCATCTTGAGTGAGGTAACCCAATCACAGAAAGACATACATGGTATGCACTCATTGATAAGCGGATATTAGCCCAAATGCTCGAATTACCCTAGATGCACAGAAACTTAAGAAGGATGACCAAAATGTGAATGCTTCACTCCTTCTTTAAAAGGGGAAATAGGGAGGCAAAGTTTAGAACAGAGGCAGAAGGAACACCCGTTCAGAGCCTGCCCCACATGTGGGCCATACATATACAGCCACCAAACAAGAACAAACTTTAATTAACTTTTTTTAAATGAACGTTACCTGAAAAAAAATCAGTTAAAAAAATAAGTTCAAAGAAGAAGTGTATTCAAGTAAAGCTGCTGTACTGAGCCAAGTCTGCTCTGCACATACAATGGCCACTAATAAGTTAGTTAACAGAAACCAAGCATTTCGGCAAGAGGTGGACACAGGTGAGGGTCTGATGACCCTTTGCATCCTCTCTTTTGAGGGGCTGTCAATAGTCCACCATGATTGTGATGCACTCTCAAAAGAAAGCATAGCTGATCTCATGAATTTGGCCCCATGTGCAGTGGGATATACTTATTGTTCAACACAAATACTCAGGTGAGAATGTAAATAATCCCCATATGAGGAGAGAGCTTTATTCCACCACTCTTTACAAACAAAATCCTATACATTGGCTTTCTGCACCTAACATAACTAAAAAAATAAAATTTAAATATAACTCATCCCAATCAGTAATATAATACAAAGGTGAATGAAGAACTGGTTCACTAAAGGCAATTTCAGAAAATGAGTGTCACGTGCCCAAGTTGTTTACCACAATGTCAGTCATATGCACATTTATCACATTCAGACTCATCAGTTTAAAAATCCCAGGCCACACACAAGTGAAACATACTGGACCATGCCCATTAGTAACAGCAACAAGAAAACATAAATATTCCCTCCTCTTCCACCCAGGGTGTGCTTAGGAAGATTTGTAATGCATCTTATTATTGTGTTCACAGAAAATATTCAAAAGGAAATTTAAAACAGAGCACAGCAAGTTGATTCATTTCTGTTCTCTTTCCACATTACTTCTGATGCTGGTGCAGCATGGAAATAGTGGTCCCACTTTATTTTAGTCAATGAAACTAGTATCTCTTTTAAAGGAATGAAATGTAAAAATTTTTTCAATGCACTAATAAGAATAGTAATGCATTGCTTTGGTTTCTCTGCATTCGAAAATGCTTGCATACATAAATACACATTCAAGTTGGGGTACAAGAATGATTTGCCCGGAGAGTGTTATCTTTGCATTTGTCTATTTTGAAAACCTCTGGAAAAACAGATCATCTCAGCCAAAAATGCTTTCAAAGAGAAATCAGAGTTCAGTGTGTTGTCTTTTAGATATTTCTAAATACATAGAAATCCTCATGTGATATTTATCTCCCAAGGCTATAGTAATATGTTTTGATACCATATTTTAAATACAAGGAGATGGCTAGTAGGACACTTAGTTTTCCATCTCAGGTCTTGTTTGTTTTCTTTTCTTTCTTTCCTTCTTTCCTCTCTTTCTTTCTTTCTTTCTTTCTTTCTTTCTTTCTTTCTTTCTTTCTTTTCTTTCCTTTCTTTCCTTTCTTTCCTTTCTTTCCTTCCTTTCTTTCTCTCTCTCTCTTTCTTTCTTTCTTTCTTTCTTTCTTTCTTTCTTTCTTTCTTTCTTTCTTTCTTTCTTTCTTTCTTTCTTCCTTTGCCTCTAGATAAATTACCCTTTTTTCTGGGCCTTAGATTCCTAGTCTACAGAATGGAGAAACGCTGATAATTCTCTACTGTAGCTTTGCCAGGGCCTCTCAGGCTCTGAAAGGTAGATATTTGTAGTTTCTGTACTCAGTACTCCTCTCATGCTTGTCCTCTCTCAGGGTTTCTCTAGCAGGTGAGAGCAAAGCTTAGACTGATTTCTACCATCCGTCAAACACTCCATTCTTTGGCGCTCAGGGATGGCAGTTAGCTCTAAGAAACATCATAGGATAGTCCTTGAATGCTTTCACTCAGATCAAGTGTTTGTAATCTATTCTGAAAAATGAGGTTCCTTGTAGCTGAGACAGATGGTGAGCTCTAAAGAAGTGGTGCTGGACTGCTACCCTGCTGGCTTTCCCGACTCTCATAGAACATCCAGGCAAGCCTTCAGGTTAACAAAAGAGTATTTACCCATTGATCAATATGCCTGAAGTGCTCCTCATTCTATCAGTGTGAAATGATTACTGAATGCCTTTGTTAAGTAGTGAACTGCTGAGTGAAAAAAATCACACAGAGATATCTGAAGAACTGCTTTAAATCGGGAGTCTGCATTACTGATCCTATTTTTAACCCATAAATTAATCACCTCTGGAATAGATACATTTTCTTAGAATACTTGAATTGTTTACTAAATATCTTTGGATTAAGTTAAAACTAGTGTGTCAATATTATGCCTATGATAAAATATTTTAAATAAAATTAAAGCTAATTCAATGCTTTATTATATACTATCAGAAAATTTGAATGAAACATTTAATAAATATCTACTGAGAGCCAAAATTGTGTGAAGTGATCTTCATGGTTTGAAAAATATGGTAATGAGGGGAAATTACCATAAATTACTAATTTGTTTGCATATCATATTGGAAGTTACTGTCCTAGCAATGTGATGTAATAAATTATTAGAATGAAAGAATAATTAATATTTTGTCATGATGAGACTGATGCTGCCGATTGCCTCAGATTTCTCTGTGTTGTTGAATTAAACATTCTGACCAAAAGCAACTTCAGGAGGAAGGGAATATCTATGTCTTCCATAATTCTGTCATTGTCCATGTATTTATTAATGTCCATTTGGTAAATTGGGATTTTCAGTATAATTTGAAATTTGTTGTTTTGTTTTCATTTTTTGCTTTTGCTTTTGCTTTTGCTTTTGCTGTAAAGGGGTTGATTTCCTTGGCTCAACCTGTAATTATATTATTACCCTTCATGAAATCTAGGCCCTCATAGACGTAAACTATATCATTATACTGTTTACCATTATGAATAATGATTGTGTGTGTGTGTGCATGTGTGCGTGTGCGTGTGAGTTAAATGTATATTGAAATACTTTCCTATCAAATCCAGTGAGAACAGAATGGTTTTGTATATATGAATGGAAATATGTATTTTAAATCAATAAAACATAAAAGTGTAACTCACCAAAAGGTCTGAAAAAGGATATTTAATATCATATTTAATATCTATTGCTCCGAAGAAATACCAGAAGCAAAGCAATTCTTTCAAAACAAGGGTTAGCCAATGATCATCATGGCAGGAAGCAGACAGGTGTAATACTGAGAGGTTTACATCTGATCCCTAGGTTGCAGGCAGAGAGAGAGAGAGAGACAGAGAGAGAGAGAGACAGAGAGAGAGACAGAGAGAGACAGAGAGACAGAGAGACAGAGAGACAGAGAGACAGAGAGAGGGACAGACTGGGTCTGGAGTGGGTCATTAAAACATCAAAGCTCACTTACCATAACACACTTCCTCCTTCAAGGCCCACACCTCCTAATTGTTCTGATCCTTCTCAAACAGTTCTACTCTCTGGGTACTAAGCATTCAAGTATTTGAACATATGGATCCTTTCTTATCGGAACTACCACTGTCACCAATCACCACAGAACTTCAAGCTGAAGCCACAAGGAGATATTCCTTGACATGTGTTGGTCAGAATATGAAAGAGAGGATTTTTTTTGTGGAATGAAGGTAGGACTGGAAGTTAGTATATTCACTATGGAAAGTAGTCTTGAAGTTACATAAATAATAGAACCGCCAAATAATACAGTGATCCCACTTCTGGATACTTGATCAGAGGAAATGAGCTCAGGACATCAAAGGGACACCTGCATCCTTACAGTCATGGCATCATCATTTACAACTGTCCAGATAGAGCATTAACTAGAGTGTCCACCAAAAAGTGAACAAGGAAAGATCACGTGATACATATGTATGGATGCTGCCCATCCTTAAACAAGATGGAAATTATGTCTGTTGTTTGTGTAAAGGTAGATGAACCTGGGAGACATTATGCTAAGTGAAGAAAGTCCAGCATGGAAACATGGTTTATCTTACACGTGTGGCCTAAAAAATGTCAAGCTTTCATAAGCAGAGAGTGGAAGTTTAGTTGCAGGTAATGTTTGTACTGGGGCCAACGTGGAGGTGTTAGGCAAAGTCTACATTTTAATCAGTCAGGAGAACTACGTTTTTGGTGATTTATTTTATACTGTGCTGAGTGTAATTAATACTAATGCTTCCACAGGTGAGGAGTGCTGAATGTGGGTGATGAATGTGCTTGTCGCACACATAAAATGATGAGAATATGGAATGGTCTGTTATTAGTCAGCTTAATCATTTGAAGTTTAAACATTTATCAAAGTATCATGGTGTGAACAGTAAGTGACCATATTTCATTTGGCAATCCTACCTTAATAAAAATGAAAAACATCAACAAAACTTTTATTTCCTTACCACCTTTCACAGTAGAATGTAAGGTCAAGGAAAACAAAGTATTTGTGTGTGTTATTTATCAATGCCTGTTCCTGCAGCTAGAACATTAGATTCTAGATATCTAGCAAATATTTGCCAAATTAATAATGGGGAAATTATTAGTTTCTATCTTCTGTCTTTTTCTCTTTTATATCCGTTCCATTCTGTCTTTGGCCTATAATGATTGTCAGGGATATAACCATCTAATGTGAATTTTAGAATCAACCACTGTGAACATGGGGCTTTAAAACTATACTAATCTTGAAAGAAGTCATTAACAAACACAAATACTACTCAGCTCACACTCCAATCCACTGCCTATGTCAGAGTTTCCCACCATGCAACTCTCTCAAGTCTCTCACCCATGCAACCTACACCCATGCAGTCCTTGGCATCTCAGAAAGGCAGTGTCTCCTTCATAAGAGGTTTGATTACTTGCTCAATGGGAATCAGGTTTGCAGAGAAAATCATTTATATCCCTAAGGAGTAGTAATCTAGCATGTTTGCACAATACATATAAACGAACTGTGTGATTTGATTTTAGGTCAGTGGGGAAGGTAAACAGAGTACAATGGTCTGAAACTGGAACAAATCTGAGTTTGCAGGTGATGGTTGGCATAAGGGGACAAAGATGGATCTGCCCACTTTTTCTTCACAGTTTTATGATGTAAGAAAAACAAATTGCTATAGTCCACACTTTTCTCTATATTCAGACAAAATTTCCAAATCAATGTACTAATAAGTGGAATACCACAGAGGGACCAACCACTGTGTGCTGTTCACTGTCTTAGCAAAGTCCCTAGAATAGTGAGCTACCTGTATGTACCTGTGAGACCTCAGCTGCTATCCTCAGCTGCTATCCTCAGCTGCTATCCTCAGGTGGGCTGATCTTCACCTGACTCCTCCACTTCCCCCCTCAGCACCATTTCACATCCTCCCCACCCTACCACTCTGAACCTCCCTGTTGGTTTAATTCAGCACCATAAACAGAGCAAACAATAGTCTGTTCACAGCACTGCAGCATTTGAAAGATGGCTGATTCTCTAGTGAGCTATGGCCCTCTTTTATTCATGATTTTATTAAATCAGGATTCTGTCCTCTCTCCCCTGGGAAATTTTAATTAGTGAATTCAGGCCCTTTGGAAGCAGACTGAAACAGGCTAAGAAATAATGACCTATTATCTACTAGAAAATAACAGCTTGAGAACTAGGGTCAATTTTGTTCTTTATCTTCCCAGGAAATCCATCTGGACATCTCTAATGTGCTAAAAATCATTTTTCCTTGAGGGTGAAGAGAGCTATTAAGCTCACATACTCATTCTGAAAAGTTAAAAGTACTTACTAGAATTAGAAGGGGGCAGTTTCCACAGCCAGGCATCTGGACTTAGCTGGTCTTATGTCCGTAGAGGGAGAGGACATCAAATAAAGCATTTTCCATTAACAATCATTGAAGATGCTTAGAATCAAAGGAAAATGTAGGCAAAGCAGGCCCATTGTTTTAAAATCTTTAGTAATAAACCTAATTTCCTCCTTAGGTATGTCATAATTATTAATAGTGCTAATGACATCAACCATCTTAAAACAGCCTTAATTCCCCAGGGTTTATATTATGTAATGGCATTCCTCAATACGGAATTCCGCATCATCCAAAGTCGTTTAAATTTGTGAAGAAATGAGGACTCCACCTTCCGTTTTTATGAAGTTTCCTTTCACATTTGAGCCAAGTATATGCATGCAGAGCCATGCATTCTAGGTACATAGTTCAAAGCAGCGTTTACTCAATTCAATCCCTTGACCGTGTTACAAACATATTATGAGAAAATGTTCCTCAATGTTTTTGTATCAAGCACAACTTTGAAAGATTCTAAGAAAATATACACTAAATTGGAAATGCAATAAATTAATCCATCCGCAAAGCAGATCTTACTCCAGGAGCCAGTATGTAGGACTGTGCCCTGGAACACAGATTCTAGTCACCTTAAATTCCATCTTCGAAATTGCTAACATTTTTGTGAAGTTTTTGTACACACAGAACAGACGAGAGTCATGAATAGAGATAGTTTTCAAATACTTCTGATAGAAACATTAGGTAGTTGGGTTATCTCTAGGTGAGAAAATCTCTTCTGTAGATCTCAGATGCTATGCAACATGATCTTTTTCGGGTCGGTAGAAGCTAGTAGTGTTTTATATTAATGCATACAAAATTGAATTATTCCACAGGATAGTCTCAAGGCTATTATGTCAGTGATGCATAGTCAACAAATGGGTAAAGGGTTAAAGATAACTCAAGATAAAAATATGACTCTAGATCTGCAACATTCCAACTCTCTACAATGACAGAAATCCAGTCAATCAATCATGTAGAAACTCTAACAGAACTGTGGCCTCTTTTATTATAGCTACTTCAGCACTCACTTGTTTGAACATTTGGTAGAAAGCTGATGGTGTTGACTGAGAAAAGTGTGCAACTTTTAGGAGGATTCTTCCCAGGAGCGGATGACTGGGGTTGGCAGGGAGGTTTCCTAGCCACACTCCACTTCCCGTCTCATTTTTATCTAGCCACTGTCACACCCGCTGGCATATGGAAAGCATCCTCTAGACCCTAAGCCAGAGAAAAATCTGTTCCCTTTAAATTTCTTCTTGCCAGATATTAGGTCACAGCAAAGCAAAATATTGTGAATCCAACCAGCCCTCATGTGTTTATCTCTGTTCTGGCCTAAATATCAGTATGCTTCTCACGTCTCCAACAAGTATTCCCATACACACCCCCTAGTTACTTATTACCCCCAATAATTTCAGTAGCACAGTTTAAACTACCATTTTGTAACCTTATTTCACCCGGGAAAGCCTTCTTCCCAGAGCACTCGCCAACCTGCCGTAGACGTGCTGTTTATAGCCTTCCTAATTAGTACTTAAGGATAATATCGCCTATTACTCTCATTTGATGAGAATTTATTGGCATCCTTTTGGCAGTGACTATTAAGACTCATTTTCAAATAGCAGATGTGATGGAAGGAAATTGAGACACACTGAGGCACGTGGGGAAGGGACGTGAGGGTGCAGCCTCACCCGGGCTGAGGACACTGTCGAATTGGAGTTAAGGAACATCTGGTCCATCTCGCTGTAGTGAAGGGTAGAACCCCGCCCCCAGGACAGCTGCACCACAACAAACAGACTGGCTGGGTACAGCCACAATCTGCAGCAGCGGGTTTCCCATGCTCCTTCCTTTCCTTTGGAGATTATCCAAGTTTACTCAGTCCTTCCTCTCTTCACCCTTACACTACTGATCAGCATGAACAACAGAGGACTGACCAGCACCCTAGTGATGGCATCAGAGCCACGGGAAATTCCTGATAACCTGCCCTCGATCCATTGTGCATACTAGTTTTGTCTAGCTAGGTTAGAGAAATATGGTCAAGGCCACTCACACATCTGCTCTGGCTGGTACACTTTTTGTCTCTTGCTGCAGATGGCCCAGGAAGTATGGCTGGCCTGGGAGATCAACAGTGGCAGAGCATTCTCTTAAGAAACAAAAAACTATAACTGAGGTGTATTCAAGGTAACTGTCACATTTTACCTTGCACAGTGTCATTTCTAAGAGGAAAAGATTCTCTGTTATGACCAGTAAATGTCACAGGACTTCATGTAGAGAACTGTGCAAATCCACACATGTCAAAACTACACCAAAACTATTAATATCTAAAAACCTGAAGTATTTACCGTGTGCGTATTGTTTCTCCTTTTGTTGAAATATAATCTTCCTCTGGAGTCGAATCTGTCCTAGAGCACACATTTGACTCAGACTAAGTAGCACAGCACTCTTCAAACTTGTGATCTTTTTTGTCTCCATTTGCTAAATTTGATTAACTTTAAAACAAAAAACAAAAACAACAAAAATATATCATTATCCTATCTGAGCAAAAAACTACTCACTAAACTTTTATTGGTACAAGATCCCTGCTAATCAGAAACCCAGAAATACCTCCGTATTTAGGAGACCTTATTGCTCTTGTAGAGCACCTAATTTCAGGCTGCAGCCCCGACAAGGCAGCTTACACACAACTGTAACTCCAGTTCCAAGGGATCTCGTGCCCTCTTCTGGCCACTGGAGGCACTACAGTCACAGGGTGTGTAGACATACACAGGAAAACCGAGATACAAAACAAAAATCTTTTCTCTTTTAAAAAGTTTTCTGTAAAAAGAAAAGAAAAATCGATTGCGGTTTATAGAATGTTTGTAACTACCAATTAGTGTTCTCTAGAAGCCACGTGAAAGTCAATTTCGGGTCAAGAACTTTCCACATTCGCATCATCACTAAATATTCACAGGAGCTGGTTTACTTTCTTTTTCCTTTTGTTGCTGTTGTTGAGAGATCCTGTTGTTGTTGTTGTTGTTGTTGTTGTTGTTGTTGTTGTTGTTGTTGTTGATATGATGATGTTGACGATGAGGAGGAGGAGGACGACGACGACGATGATGGATTCTCCCCAACCCTAGCACACCACACACACACACACACACACACACACACACACACACACACACACACACACACACAATCATTACTTCACCTCTTCCATGCCCTGCTGCCCCAATCCACCCGAGTCTTTACCTCTCGTGCCCTTTGGTCCACCCCATCCTCCCTTATCACTGATCACTCTCTCCAGCTCCTTTGTAGTTTAGGCTTTATGTCCATGTATGTCCATTTTCCATATGCACATGTATTACAAACTCAAATCCATATGGGAGAGAGAATATAGCTTTTTGTCTTTCTGACCTTTGGTCACCTCACTTAATATACTTTCCAAATCCAACCTTTTTTCTCCTGCAAAACATGATTTTTTTTTTGCTTCCCCTTTTAGTGAAATAAGTTTCATTATGTACATGCACCCCCTTTTCTTCATCCATTTACCTGTTAGTAGGCGTTTAGGTCGCTTTCCTCACTACCCTGAAAAAAGCCGCAAGAAACATGGATATGGCTTTGTTTAGAAAATGTAAGAGTCAGAATTATGTTTTAAGTTTCGGTTCCTCTGCCTACGAGATCCGTAAGACAAACATGCCTTTAATCTGTAAGACCATTCCTTGCACAAGAGCAGACACTAAGTATTGGAGGCTACGGTTTATGTACGGTAACAAGCCGCATGTCTCACTCCTCTAAACAAGTTTGTTTGACCCAGCGGCACCTCCTCTGCTTGTTCAGATGCAGTTGGAAAGTTTGTAGGCAGGAAGTATGTCCGGATGTATGCTGGGGCGGAGTTAGACATAGGCAGAGGTATGCAGGCCGTAAATACATCAGGATTGGACCAAGTGGCCTTGTCTTTGTAACCTTCTGCAAAATGAGACTCACGCCATTTTCTGGGAACCACAGAATAAAGCTGCCGAGAGTACTTCATTCTGACCAGTGCTTAATTAAAGCTTGCTGCAAATTTGTCTCCAACTTGTCCTAGTGGTCTTCTTCTGGAACAGTGGGATTAACAACACATGCAGAGGGATGGTATAGCTCGGCCACAGGAAGTTTCTGCAGTTTCTGATGAACCTCCGAACTGATTTCTAAGATGGCTCTGCTTGTTCCTGTTCCCCACAGCAGTGAAAACGGTTCTCACAGGCACTTCCTGTCAGATCTCCTTTTGGTAACATAAAGACGGGGGTGAGGTGTGTCTCAACGTAGCTTTAAATTGCATTTCCCCAAAGACAAAGGACGTTGCACACCTTTTAATATGCACATTGCTCACATGCATTGCTTCTCTTGAGAGGAATCTGTTCATTTCCTTAGTTTATCTGTTGTTTGGCAGGGTGTGTGTGTGTGTGTGTGTGTGTGTGTGTGTGTGTGTGTGTGTGTTTCTGTTTTGCAGTTTTTGTGTATTCTGATCATTACCCCTCTCTCAGGAATAGATGATGAAGATTTTCTTATACTCAGTGAGCTGCCCTTTTCTTTGGCTGTGCCAAAACGTTTTACAAAGTTTATCTTTCTTAACATTTTTAATGAAGGATTTGAACCTTTATACAAAGTTTTCACACATGTAGGCACCATTCGGAACACTTTATACACATTGTATTTAGGCTCTTTTAGAGTCTTCTGAGAAAGGTACAGTGCCATGTCATTTACAGAAGGGGAATTGGCCAGTTTTCCCAGTGACTTCTGCCCAGTAGGTGGCAGAATGACACAGTCTCTCCAAGAAGGCTCTCTTTGTAGTCTTGTATCTCTTTGAGAACTTTTAATGAGCACTGGTCTCCTGGTCTGCCGTCTCTGGTCATCTACCTTTCTTTTGGTACTAGAAGCAGTCAGAGCAGACACAATGACACAGTCATCTGCAGTCATTTTTAGGAAAACTAAAAGATCAATAGTCTATGAAAATGCATTCCACACATAGTAAAACCAAAAGATATTGGGGAATTATTTCTCTTATAGACTACAGAAAATTTGCACATCTTCCTAAAGACTAGTATTAAGTTCTTCTCTATCTCTTTTGCCAAAAATTTTGATAAAAATTGAGCAGTATATTACCTAAATAAAGCTGTCAGTTCAAGTAGGTAATCACTAAAAATTTATATTAAGTAGATTATTTTTAGCTGTGAGATTTTCACTTTAAAAGTTAAAACACAGAGCCAGGGAGAAAAAAAGCCAAACCAATTTATTTCGTCGAACCTTGTTTTCCTGAATTAGTGTTCAGCCAGATTCTTAGAAGCATGCGATCTTCCTTTGAAACAGAGTCTTTGCAGACATAAGTGGCTAAGATTAAGCCATAATAGAACTCAGTGACTAAAGATTCAATGAGGACTCTGTAAGGAAAGGCACACCAGAAGTATGGTCACAACCCCACAAAGCCAGGGTACAGGGCTCCATTTTGCAGTCACCTGTTTTTGAGATGTCTATATTTCAGTACTGTGAGGGAATCAATATGTATAGTTTGAAGTCACCATGTTGTTAAGTAGCTATGGAAATGCTAGAAAACATATATAGACACTTATCTTAGCTTTCAATACTAATAGATTTATACGTGGAAATTTTCTAAAATATCAGTTGTTTAAACATTAGCAAAACACATAGTTTTGAAATGTCACTGTTTCTTTTTCATACATATGTGGTCTTAATTTATCTAAAAATGAACTTCTTCAAAGCACCATTTAAATATATTGTTTATGACCTCTAAGTAAACAATTCCTTAAATAAATCATTTATGCACAATGATATACAACTTTATCTGCTCTACCAGCATTAGTGAATGATTACTGTGTTCCTTCATGACAGATCATACCTTACAATGAATTCATAGAGCCCGTGACGAAGGGCAGGGCAGACCTGCACACTCGCTGTCCCAAACAATGACCTTGATCTTTCCTCTGTTCAGTCAAGAGCATAAACAGCTTGGGAACAATTTCCACCGCCGCATTTAATTCATTCATCGATCAAATATGGAATTATTGGATGATGAGCTCATCACTTGTTTTCTTAAAAAAAAAACAGAAAACAGGAATTACTAAGTCAGGTTTGATTACATGAGGCCATTTCATAGGCACACAAAGACACACACATGTCCCTTCTCTTTTGTTCTAAGACTTTTACTTTGAAATTAAAGGCTAAAAAATATACTTGCCATTATATTTTGCTTTTGATATAACTTGGCAACCATAGTAAACTACAAAATATAAAATAAGGACAGTAAGCTCCCTGCCACATTAACTAGCACTTCCGGTTCCTCAGCTTTCATGACCCACCCCCCTTTTGTAAAGAAACTTGATTTTTCCTTTCTTTTCTTTTCTTTTCTTTTCTTTTCTCTTCTTTCTTTCTTTTTTTTTATTGAGAAATACTAGTTGAGAGACTAAATGTATTTCCAAGTAACAGGAAGGAATGTGTCATTTTCCAGTTGGCATAAAAGTAATATTTGCTATTTGAGTAGTTTTTTAAATGTTGCACATGGGATGGCATGTGCTTTAGTTCCTGGAAATGTTTGCCTGTTGTAGAGATCAGCTACAGAACTAATGATATTCTGGCACTCTGTCTCTGATGTGAAATCACAGGGAAAGATCATGAAGAAGAGTATGAGATAATGACTCCGAATGCTTCCTTTTTTTAGCTATGAAAATATAAATTTTTTATTTGTGAGATCATTACAATAAAACTTTTAAATAGATAGGATATTTCATTAATTTTTCAGATATAAAGTAATGACATAACTGTAATTTCTCGGCAATGAAAAGAACATGGTGCTACAGTAAAACTCGAAAATGACTTCCTCTTCAAATTTTAGGCTGGAGATGTATGCAAACAAATTCATCTCTGTCATTCGATATGAGGATGGGATCTGTTGAGTTTCCTCTTTATTAAAAAATCTCATTGCTTGAATAGCCTAGTAAGGGCACCAGTGGAAGGGGAAGCCCTTGGTCCTGCCAAGACTGAACCCCCAGTGAACGTGATTGTTGGGAGGAGGGTGGTAATGGGGGGAGGATGGGAAGGGGAACACCCATAGAGAAGGGGAGGGGAGGGGTTAGGAGGATGTTGGCCCGCAAACCAGGAAGGGGAATAACAATCGAAATGTAAATTAATACTCAAGTTAATAGAGATAAAAAAAAATCTCATTGCTTCTCTCAGGTTCTCAGCTACACATCCCTTTGATATTCCATGATGCAGTTCTCATGGAACTAACGTAACAATATCTGTGATGATTCCTAGTGGCTACCAAAAGCTCTATACAAAAGAAGTACTTTCCCTCTAATGATCTTACGTAAAAATTGATATCGAGAATGGAACATTTCCTTTTGTGAGTTGTCTAAAAACAGAACAATGAGGTAAATCGCAGTTTAGAATAAACATCCTTTTTTATTGTTACTCTTGTGAAAAGGGGCTGGGGGGATAGATGTTTGCATGGTTAAGAACACTGACTACTCTTCCAGAAGACCTGGATTTGATTGTCAGCACCCGCATGGTTCCTCACAATTATTTGCAACTCTCATTCCAGTAGATCTGCTGCCATCTTCTGGCCTCCATGAGCACCAGGATGCAGTGGTCTAAAGATACATGCAGGCCAAACACTGATACCCCTAAAAATGAAAATTAAAAAAAAATGAAAATTAAAAAATCAAAATTAACATGGTCAGGAACATGTAGTATGCATAGTATCTTTTGTGAATATTAGCAAACCAGTCTAGGAGAATGAAAGGTAGATGGGCATCAGTGAGTTATAGCCAGGTTTGCTAGAAAGTACAGATCACATGTCATCTGAAGTGCTAAGAATATGCCAAGGGGAATGCCTAAAGGATTAATTTTCACATGTATAATCAGTTTCATGTACAAATGTACAGGAATTTTTTAATTCAGTAGATTATTGTCAAAAATCAAGGGCGTTTATAGAGATGCAGCCAAAGGGAAGAAAATTATTGGTATCCTGGTTTCCCTTCTGTTGGACGAGTCTGTGTCTGTGTGACTGTTGACAGTGTTGAAAAAGATAAAGAAAACTGAGAGGCTACTAAAAGCGGGGACAGGAGTTCTGTGTACTGTGAATACCTACTGATAGTTGGGATACAGAATAGCATCACTGAACCAGTCAAACATCCAGATCAAGATGTGCCCACAGCCATTGAAATTCAGCACAAGTTAGCTTTGTGGCTTTTCATGGCTCCAAAGAGGTTGGGCAGATTTTAGACTTAGTGCTAGTCTTCTTCATTCCACATCTCCAGGCAAGAAGCACCCCCCACTGCATCTTCAGTCAGCAGTACCCTAACCCTGCCCCATCAGGATTTAGTAAAACATCTGAGTTTGGTTACTGTAGAGACAGTGAAGATGGAGAACCTGCCCTTCCAGGCAGAGCCTGTAGGCCAACCATCTTGACCCCAGTTATGAGCTTTAAATCTTTGAATCTTAATGACCAGTCAAGAAAACTTTAAATCCCAGTCTGCTCACTAGCAAGAATAGGGGAACAAAGAAGGGGATTATGGGTTATTGTGGTTCATTTACATTTGCAATAATCTTTGGGGATTTTACCCATAAGATCAGAAAAATGTTTGCAGGGCACTCAGACGTAGAAGAAACTGACCCTGACTGTCTGGTGATGTAATTAACTTGTATTATCCAAAGGTCAAAATTCTGAACGAGCGTGTGCATACTAAATAAAATGCATGTTTAAGACAGAAGTCAATATTTTGGGTAGAAGTCCTAGCCAATGGCCCCAGTTGTTTACTTTTCTAAATGTATAACTTAACCATTCCAGGCTCTTTCACTGATTCTTCTTAAACAGGCATCATGCTTTTGGCTACCTTCATATATCAACTTCTGTGTGTGCTTTTACAACCTAAAACCCACTGGCAGGGGGTTGGGCGTGTCACTTACTAAAATTGAAACTTAACTACACTCTATAAAAAATTTGGAAATATTTTTTTTCCATTCAGTGTATTCTGACTATGGTTTCTCCTTCCCCGCAAAGTCCTCCCAGACCCACACTCTTTGCATTAAAAAGACAATGTTTTCTTCCGTGTCTCAAAATAGTTTCTGGTTCAAGCGTAACTAGACAGATGTTGGACTGAGAGCATATGCTTGTGAATTTGACCCGCTGGTAATGTGTGAACAAGCAGCAGAAACGGCTGCTGGGGGAAATGCCTCGTCTGCCCTTGCCAGAAATAACAGAATCAAGAGGCCAAAAAACACAGCTGCCAGTGACTTGCAAATTTACCCTCCTTTTTTTTTTTTTTTTTTTGGTATTTACCTACATTTTCAGTGATTTATTTTCGTTTGTGCAGAGCATATTTTTGCATGCCTCTAAAGTTTTTGAAGTTCTCTAAGAAATACATCAAATAAAACTGAGTTTGTTAACTTCAGATTTTTCCCAGAAGCCTTGACAGGAATGAAGAATCAGAAAAGCTATCAGAGCGTTGGAGTATGTTATCCTTTCACAGAGACCACAGAATTTACCTTAGTTCAGATGATTATTCCTTCCCACGTAATATTTCCTTTAGTTTGTCACAAGTCAAACCACAAAAGCGAAACTTACCTGATTATTTCGAGGTTAGGGGCACGGATGGGAAAGGTCAGCATGGATTACTTACTTCAGCTTTCTCTTGTTAAACAGACTACCTAGTTTTTCCTTACACTTCCAGACAGAATACTTGAATCGTGAGAGTCAGAATTTCTTCTTCCTTTGATACCTTTTAATATTCCATACATTGAAAGCTTGAGTGAGACTTCAACTACCACCATTCCTCATTCAGAGGTGGAAGACGACACAACCAGATTCAGTCTTTGGGCCTCTAAGGTAAGAATTAGCTTTTAATTTCCAGCTTCTTGCTCAGTGAGAATGTGGAAGGCAAGAAGGAAATAAAGGAATGGAGTGAGCGGGTCAGATGATTTAGTCCCCCTCAGCCCCCACCTGAATGACGCCACAATCATGCCACATGATGCTCGAGTAAGGCGGCCCCAAGGTGACCAAAGAAGTTGAGTAATGTTCATGAGGAGAGCCTGGAGCCACCTGGGATAAAGGTGCGGCTACATCACCTCCACACAGGAAGAAGCGGAGATGTCCCAGTGAGCTTTAGTTATGATTTCCTTTCCACAGATGCATTACAAGATGGCGACTGAATGAAATATGGAAGGCCTTTCTGCTTGTTGACGTTCTTACGGTCTGTGGGTTGTATCCTGGGTTTTCTGTACATTTTGACTAGTATCCACTTATCGGTGAGTACTTACCATGTATGCCCTTCTGGGTCCGAGTTACCTCACTTAAGACGATATTTTCTAGTTCCATCCATTTGCCTGCAATATTCATGATGTCCTTGTTTTTAATAGCTGAAAAGTATTCCATGGTGTAAACGAACCACATTTTCTGTATGCATTGTTCAGTGTGGGGCATTCGGGTTGTTTTCAGCATCTGGTTACTACAAATAAGGTCACTATGAACATTATGGAACACATGTCCTTGTGGTATGGTGGGGCAACTTTTGGGTTTATGCCCAAGGATGGTATAGCTGGGTCTTTGATCCCACTTAGTAGGAGGAAGAAAATAATCACAGGAGGCAGAGTGTTGGAGGAATGTGTGCAGGAGACGTGGGGAGGGGAAAGGGGAACACGATTTGTTATGGAGAGAGGGAAAGGAGAGAAGCCCAGAGGGCCAGTAGAATAAATGGAAATATGCAGCCTCAGAAGATGGGAGGTAAGAAGACCCTCTAGAAGTACCAGAGACCTAGGAAGTGAGAGACTTTCAGAACTCAGTGGGAGTGACCTTAGATGAAGTACCCAAGAGTGGAGAGAAGAAACTTGAAGAGATCACCTTCAGTAGAAAGACAGGGATGGTGTTATCAACTCACAGTCAACATTTCTGATGCAGAAAGATTCCTGTCTATAAGAACCACAGGAACAAAAATGGAGAAGAGACTGTAAGAACAGTGTTTTAGTGACTAGCCTAACTATGGATCAGGGGGAGACATCGAGGTCTGACACTATTACTGATGCTATGATGTATTTACAGACAGGAGCCTAGCATGGCTGTCCTCTGAGAGGCTCAGCAAGCAGCTGACTGAGACAGATGCAGATACTTACACCCAACCATTGGAATGAAGTCAGGGACCCCTATGGTTGAATTAGGGGAAGGATGGAAAAAGCAAAAGAGGAGGGTGACCTCATAGGAAGACCAGCAGTCTCAACTCACCCAGACCTCTGGGAGCTCCCAGACACTGAGCCACCAACCAGGCATCATACAGTAGCTGGTCCAAGGCCACTGACACATATATAGCAGAGGAATGCCTGGGCTGGCTTCAGTGGGAGAAGATGTGCTGGAGAGACTTGAGGCCCCAGGGAGAGGGGAGGCCTGTTGGTGGGCAAACATCCTTGGAGGAGGAATGGGATGAGGAATTGTGTGAGGAAAATTGGGTTGGGGGTCCGGGGTGGGGTGGCTGGATGAAAATTAATAAAATAATGGAGAGTTATAAAAAATATGGAAGGCCAAAGAATTCTTTCTTAAATTTTGTATTTTACATATATAATTACACATATAATGTATATTTAGATATTTTTATATTTTAGGATAAATTTCTTTCTTTCTATGGTTCTAGTCAGACATAAAATTAAACAGCTAAAATATTCTTCTTTTGGGGATTCTTTATTATTCTTTAAGAGCTGCAGTTTATGGGCTCCAGAAACAATGTTTTCTGGTGACACAATTATCTGATGAGACTTTCTATTTCATGTTTTCCCTCTATGACTGGAGACTGGAGACTAGTAGGACTTTTGGCTCAAACAATTACCCCATGCAGTATTCTGAAATTCCCCAGTGTGAGTTTACAAAAGACAGCTGCAGCTCCAGTTTCCAGGGTTTGTAATTTACTTTAGAACACTTCAGCATAGACCATTCAGGAGGGTTTGGATGTGTGTCGGTAGTTGCAGTTTCTTAGTGTGGGATGCTAACAAAGGTGGTACCCTAGTTATGAATGCCTCCACCAGAAATAGTTCATCATCCCTTAGAATCATAGACCCAGGAAACTCACTTGGGCCTAACACTAATCACTTGAGGTATTTCAAAAAGATTGCATAGGCTACATTATTTCATTTTCAATTATCATTCAGTAGAAGCAATCTTAACTTTGTTGGTGGCAATTCCATGAAGTTTAACACATGTATGCTCATATGTTCTACAGTCAGAATTGAGATCCTCACCAAGCTTCATTGTGTGTTTTATCCATGTAGAATCATAGTGTCCCTACCATGACATTGGTTTGGATGATGGGTTTTTTGTTGAGTTAAGTAAATACTAGTGTCTAAGCTTTTCTCTCAGGGATTCTAATCTAATTATATTGAGAAACAGCTTGAATTTCTGAACAAAACAACACAGGAAAACAAAAATAGAACAAAACCCATAACCAAGTGGCTATCAATATCTATTAAAATCATCTAATAATTTTCAACAAGTGAATTGGCTTAAGCTTGTTCAGTTCATTGGGATGAAGTCCACCTTCTACACAAATGCAGTGGGGCACCTGGCTAGATGGCCCATGGTTGTGGAGCTGTATACTGCTGTCAACCCAGGCCCAGCCCACTTTTGATTCATAAATGTCTGAAAATAGATCTTGGTTACTGCTGTGTATCCAATATTCTGAAATCTAGGGTTGGCTGGGATGATATTGTCTAGGTTGTTCTGCCGAGTTTCTCATGACATACAATCAAATTGCTTCATCTGAAGGTTTGACAGGATTTTGAAGTTTCCCTCAATCCAAGTTTGCCATTATTAGGAAATACCAGTTCCTTTCTGCATGGATATAAGCCTCCTTCAAAGACTGGTTCAATAGCCCCAGCATGTGGTGGGTGGAATGTTCATAATGATTGACCCAAAAGCCAGAGCAAGGAGGATATTGTACCTTTTATGATTTGACACTCAGACCCACATGGTTACCACTATTAGGCTTTATGATTCTTAAGTCAGTAAAGCAATCTTTTGCACACTCAAGAGAAGGAAAGCTAGACTCCAGAAGATTTCCTCAGCAGACTTTGAAACCATCACAGAAAGTAATTGGCTAGGGTTGAGGGGTATAAGGAATATTTTGACAGTATTTATTGTAATGCCTAAGGTAGAACAAAAGGGATAGCTCAGTTGGTAATGTGCAGGCTTTACAGGTATAAGAGCCTGATTTTGATTCTTAGGCCCCATATTTTAAAACATGTTGGGCAGAGTGCTACTCACACATCATTCCAGTGTTAATGAGGTGAGCACAGGCATGACTGTGGGGCACAGTGTCCAGCCAACCTAACCTACTTGGTAAGTTCCAGACCCATGAAAACGAATGAAAGAAACTTAGTATTTTAAAAGCAAGGTAGAGAACTTCCAAGAAATGACACCTGAGGTTGTCCTCTGAACTCCACATGCACATTTACACATGCTTTTATGACTCCCCACTACTGGCATGAAGATATACACGACTATCTGCCAATGCTCACCCATGTACATCAAAGCCATACTCAGGTCTTGCAGGCCATTAATTCCAACTGCTGGAGGCCTGAAACTAGGAGAATTCTATCAAACACAACCTGAGTAATTTAACAAGACCATGTCTGAAAATTAAAATCAATCAATCAATAAAACCTTTAATGACTAATTCTTGTAGAGTACACGAATTTCACAAAAGTCAAATGTGCACAAAAGCCAAAGCTCCGAAAGCTGTAATGAGTGAACAGGATAATTGTTACACATTATGGCCGATATAATTGCTGCACATACTTTAAATCTTCAGAGAGGAAAGGACATACCAAGTCAAAAGACATTATCTGATCTTGCTCAAGCCTATGTTGTCTAATGAACCAGTTCTTTAGAAGACATGGACTTTTGGGGCAATGCTGTATATGTGTTAATAGAAAAACAGAAATGTGTTAACAGATAAACAGAAATGACATTTAATTTCAAGCTCCATTAGTAACATACAGAGAATGGGGAGAACAAGGTCAGCCAAGATGGTAAAGGACAAATATATTTTGTTTCCAATTACTTAAAATGGTGTATAGATGTAGCAGCCCAGAGACTCTTGGGTGTTTGCCAACTAAAAAGTCAAAGGGATAAGAACAAAGGAATAGAAATACATACCTGAAGACCCCCAAATCGTGTTTCCTACTGAAATAATATTTTCACCAGAGTATTTGGGCCGTATAGATCAGCATTCTATAGTTGGCAGACCAGACCCTCTCTGCCCTTTACATTAAGTTTTATGAGAATGTCGGCATGCCTACCCTTCTCTGTGTTGTACTCAGCTGCTCTCATTGGGTGGCAAGGACTCCTCACTGCAGGTCTCTGTGCACCACTGTTCACTAAATATATTCCGACTTCAAAATCAGTTCCCAAAGGAACTGATTAAGGTGAGACCCAAAGCATTCATCCGGCAAAGGAATGAAATCTGAACAGCGCGCCCAAAGTCTGCAGTGGCTTCTCTGTCACACCAGTCCCCTCCCTTCCAAGTCTTATGAGTTTATGTACGTGTTTCACTCCTGTAAACTACTGACTTAATTTATGATCCTCTATCTTAGGAAATTCTCATTTTATAAAGGTTCATCTAGGAAACTTGTCCAAATCTTGACCTGAAGGAAAACCAGAAGGCAACCCCTGGTCACCCCCTCCCAGCCCCCAACCCCCATGGCCTGGAGTTCTATATCTCAAGATTTGAAAGATGGTACTAATTCTACCAATATCCTTGAAAATATAATGCCCAGTGAACGCTGTTAGAAGTTATTCAGGGACTCCATGTTAAAATTGCCTTCCAAAAGCAATATCCCAGAGAAGAAATCAAACTGATATGTGTGGAATCAAGTATCTGTTCTGACTGAGTCATGTGGTTTATGCAAATAGATGGGGTAGTATCATCAGCTCTGCTAGTCTATTTCTAATTCAGAGACCAGGGCCAAGGCCTGTTATCTAGAACATCTGGGGAAGATCTGTATGACTTAGACAAATCATACTATTATGTTCATTAGAAAGTAAGCTAGCCAGCTGAAGAATTCAGATGGGGTTATCTTGTGAAGAATGGGGAAGACCATGTTCAAAATTTTGGTTTTTTTTTCTCACATGAAATGGCAGTTTCTTAAATTATTGCACAATGGAGTGGTGTTAAGCTTACCTTTAAAGCTCTACTGGTTCAGACTTTAGAGATTAAGAACAAGGAAGAGAAGAAAGTAGCAGGAAAATTTTGACAAGAGGGGCCTGGACCAGGATAGTGGGCAAATGGAATATATGCTGGTAGGAGCCTGTGGAATGGGAGGACAGGGTTAAGGATGGACTTCGTGTGTATATTTGGCAGTATTTAGTGGAAGGAGACAACTTAGAAAGAGAAGGTTTTATTAGTGTTTTTATTGAGAAAGATTTTATAAGGTACGAGCAAATGCAGTTTTAAAAATTATGACTTTGAAGTTAGTATAGTAGGACATTAAAATTGATCAAATTAATGAGACCAGGGAGGAGGGTCAAACAGAGACAAAGTCTGTGGCATAAACTTGAAAAGAACTAGCACTTAAAGGGGAGGTATAAGAAGCTATCTCATTGACCGACTGTCTTAGGGTTCCCATTGCTCTGAAGAGATACCATGACCAAGGCAACTCTTTCAAAGGACAACATTTAATTGAGGTTGGCTTACAATTTCTGAGGTTCAGTCATTATCATAATGGCTGGAAGCATGGCAGCCTGCAGGCAGACTCAGTGCTGGAGGAGGAACTGAGAGTTCTACATCTTGATCTAAGGGCAACCAGGAAAGCCTGTTCTAAAGTCAGCTAGGAGGAGGGTCTCTCTACACTGGGTAGAGCTTGATCCCTAGGAGTCCTCAAATCCCGCTGCCACAGTGATATATTTCCTGCAACAAGGCCACGCCTATTTTATCAAGGACACAACTCCAAATAGTCATTCTCTGTGGGCAATGCATTCAAACACACACATCAAACCACTGCACTGAGAGGACAGCCAGCAGGAAATACGTATGAACAAATCAAGTAATAGACAGCTGCGGGAAGGTATCCTAATGGGAGAGCACAAGCCACTCCTGTGCAACTTGTCTGATCACTCTTGCAAATAACAAGTCATTACAATGTGTACTCTTTTGTGCTACCCTGCACACACGCCAAATTGAGAGTTTTCTGTTCCTTCTAATAAATCACAGGTATGAAATTCTTTGATTTCTGTGTATGTGGAGGCCAGAAATCCATATTAGGTATCTTTATTTATCAATCTCTTATTTTTTTGAGGCAGGGTCTCTCTCTGAATTTGGAACTCACTGATTCAGCTATACCGAGCCCCAGGGATCCCCTTATTGCCATGTTCCCAATGCTAAGATGACAGGTGCCCCTGCTGTTTGTTGGGTGCTAGGGATTTATCTAGCCAGGTCCTCCTGCTTGTAAAGTGAGCACTGAACCAACGGCGTCATCTACAGCCCTCCTCTTTGGTCAATCAATTCTATAAGAATAACTGTCAAGATGAATTTGTGATCATTTACGTCTATTCTGGTCCATAATAGAAATTGGGTCTGATTTAGTTCTCACTAGAATGTTCTTTTAACAAGGTGTTAGAAATATTCCGGAATGGTTTGTGGTGGTTGCTTTAATGGAGAGATTTACATATGAATTGTTGGACATGACATTCATGTTTTCACATGTGTTTCGAGCTCAATTTCTTTTTTCTAGCCCTTAAAGACAATGAACATCATTAGCTTCTTTTTTAGAAAAGGGTTCGGGGATGAGAAGTCAAGAGCCAGTCAAAGCAGGAAAAGAAAGAAAAAGCAGCTTGATGGAAGCATTTAATAATTCATTACTTTATATTGTCCTGTAAAGAAAAACCATAGATCACAAACCACTAAAAAATTAGATGCTTTAAAAGACTTACCCTTAACTTTTTATAGCTTTATTGATTATTACCCAAATTTCAATATATTTCAAATAATTAAATACTGCGAAGGGACATTAAAAATACAAACTAATTTACCAAAATAATTGTATTCTGAGTATTATGTACAATATAATACATTTTACATTACATATGGGGCTTTTATACATAAAGATGAGATATGATTTATGGTTACTGGAAATCCAAACAAAATTTGAACAGAACATTTCTATGCATACAAACACAATTGCTCAGCTGTGAAAATCAAAACCATACATAAGTGTGGTTATTAAAAACTAAAACTACATTCACCTGATAATAACAGAAAATGAAATTGCTTTTATTATTTTGAAAGTACCACACACAGATTAACTGTGGCCCATTTCGATGTGTTTAACAATATCGACGATCTAAACTAAAATATGTGCTCATTTCGGGGAAAAGTTTCCAGTTTGCGTTTTCTTGTAAAGGATGGATATTATTATTATTTATAGCCATTAGAATGCCTTGTTCATAGGCCAAGGCAGGTCAATTCTGGGTAAATAGTAAAGCCACTAAGGGTGGGGTGCCTATCATAGTGCTATAGATATTTTACCATATACTCTTAAAAATAATCATATTAAACTGTAGCTTTGCATGCTTTCCTATCCATAATTGTGAATCAAATGGTTACATACCAAGGCACAGAGCTTAAGAAAGAAACATATGCTGTAGAAAGTGGATAATGATGAGCAGATAACTGAGAGACTTTCGAGAAGAAATGACGGAGACTGGGAGTTCCCCCAGGAAGCGTCATCGCACATACTACATAGGTTTTAAAGTGTGTCAGCTCCTTTGGCCTCTATAGCAGGACTGAGTCCATGATACTTTCATAGCGGTATTAATATTATTCAACTTTCACACTTGATTCCTCTCAAGCAAGACTGCCGTGATTTTAAGCATTGCTACGTATTCTTGTAAGTGACCTGAAAGCTCGAGAAACGATGTCTTTGTTTACACACACACACACACACACACACACACACACACACACACGCAGGCTTTCCATTTGCATGTCCACTGTGCAGATGAATCTCATTTGCCAATGCCCTGCAGTAGTAACATCCTTCCAGAGCTGTACACAAGAACCTGCAAGAACAGCCACTAAGCGACCAGCCATTCCCTTCGCATTTGCACAGTGTTTCTCAGTACACCTTTTTTCTATATCCTGCATTTTATCTGAGATAAATAGTAGCCAACCCAGAAGCCAGAGAATAAAAGAGTACTGAGCTGAGACATGCACAAAAGCCAAGCACATCATCCTACCATCGCTGAGAAATGAGATTCAGACCTGAAGCCAGGTCTTACTGTTTTTCTTCTTGTCCATGTTTAACTTGATTATAAAAGAAGTTCTCACCTAAGGTATCAAAATATATTCATATAAATGTATAGCATTTCTAATAAAAAAGTTAAAAAAAGTCTAAACCCTTACTTTTGCATGTAATTAAATACTCTAGAATTCAGTAGGCGGGATTTGTTTTAGAGCAGCTTGAAAAAAAACTTGTTGGCTGAGCACAGTCTAGAAACCGGGTCCAGTTACATTTCAGCTCTACGGTGTGATTTCTCAGCGACAGCGGCCCCGTCCTCTTCATCTTCCTCCTCTTCATAATGCTCCTGTCTTCCTTTGGGATGGGCCCTGTTAGGAACTCCTTGTTCTTCAACATCATTGTTCTTATCATCAGGCTAAAAGATAAAAGAAAAAAAAAACAACTAAGAGAGAGGATGTAGGATTGGGGATTTTTAACAAAGGATGTAACATAATTCATTTTAGAGGAATAAAAGATGTGAAGAAAAATGATCTCATAAACAATACTGCCATGGCCTCATTTTCCTAGTTATCATAACTTTTCGTAATCCTAGGTGGGCCTCCTAAATTTGGCATCGGTCAAGAGATGCAGAAAATATATTGCTGGTTCCTGTCTGTATGCATATGTGTGATTTATATGATTTATATGTGTAAATGTGATGTACCAATCAATATAGGCATACACTACTAATTCATATATATACATGCAAAGAAATAAACATACGTTTTCACCATAAGTCTCTTCAGCATTATGCTCCAATTCCCTTTTTTTCTCTTCAGTCAAATCTTCCTGAACCTGAAACAGATCACAAAGACTGAGTGCTGCTCTCCCATTTAAATACTTATAACAAAATATTCCAATTTCTGAGATATTAATTCAAAACATCATATCTTTACAAAAAGGAACTAAAATTAAAGATGAAAAATTATTAAAGCCAAAATTGTGACTTTTTAACTAGGTGTGAAGAACTGCATGATATGCCTCTGTAGAAATTATTAGCAGTTCCTGGCTGTTGAAGGGACAGGTGTCATTTTCTTCAGTGACATAGCCACTGATCAGTTGCCTTTGCTCCGGTAAATTACCTCCCACACATGCTTGTTCAAGAGACTTTAATTAGACTCAGTGGGCTGTACTCGAAAGGCAGACATGGCAGTAGGAAGAAGGCGTGTTGACAGGAAGCATGGTAGAAGGACAGGAAGGTGAATCAGGGAGGAGGATGGGGAAGGGCAGTGGAGAGGAAAGTGATTAAGATTCATTGTTAAAACATATGAAAATGTCAAGCAATAATAAAATTGTTACAATCAGTATGATTCTCAAAGAAAGACACCTGGATTCAAATCTCTTATTTGTTTGGATATGAATTAATTCTACAGTCAGCAGATAGAGAGGCAGCTCTCTTTACAAACGGTTGTACTTCCTCTTCCAAATGGGAGAGCTCCAGAAATCTGTCGGTCAGACTGGATAGAAGTCCTAGAAATACAAAACTGCCCATCTTATGCTCTGTAGACAATCATACACTGTGTAGTGTTAGGCCTGCATGCACTGCTGCAAGCCAGAGAGGATATCAGGTCCTATTCCAGATGGTTATGAGCCGCCATGTGGTTGCTAGGAACTGAACTCAGGACCTCAAAAAGAGCAGGAGAAACCCAGAGGAGCTTGAGGAATCTTGTGCTAGATGGGTCAGGGACACCCCAAGAAGACCTAGAGAGTCAACTAACCTGGGCCATGGGGGCTCACAGAGACTGAACCATCAACCAAAGAGCATGCATGGGCTGGACCCCTAATATTGGTAGCAGATATGCAGCTGAGGTATGCTGGGAATTACAGAACTGCAGAAATAGGAGGGCATGAAAAGAGCAGTGGAGGTGAGTGGAAGTTGAAAGTGAGCACATACAAAGGCACGCCAGTGGCCTGTTTCCATCTTGTCAGCAAGCCCCTTGGACTCATTTGTCCCTGATGACACAGTAGGGCTCTGCTTATTCAGTAACTGCAGATGGTCCACCCAGTCACCCCATGGGAAAGGTCCCTGACTTCTGTTCATGTAGTAATATCATTCATAATGACTATGCCTTTTTGGTTTGTTTCTTGTTTTAATCAACACCGAGTCTCTCTCTGTAGCCCTGGCTGTCCTGGAATTCAATAGAAAAGTCTGGCCTCAAACTCACAGAGATCCACCTGCCTCTGCCACCTGAGAGCTGGGATTAAAGATGTCACTCTACAGCTCCCAGTTATAACTGGGTCTTAAGTCAATTGTTTTATTTAAGGGTTACAGCATGGTGACTTTCTGTTACTATCATTTTTCTATATTAATTTCCACCAAGAACTCTCCCACATTTACCCTACACTTCCAATTCATAAAATACTTAGCAATGTCAACCTCAGGTCAGGCCTGGGTAAGCTGTAGTTAGAGTTTAAATTATCAATTATGTGATTCTGAGAAACTTAATTGACCTTTCTGAAACTCAAACTTCTCATGCATAAAAGTGCTTAAGAGAAGTCCATGGCCCCAGGTGTTTATGTGTGTGTTAGAGGAGGAGTGGTCTGAGAGTTGTGGATCCTTTAAAGCATGTAGTGAAAGAATTTTCTGCAAATGAGTGGAACCACTCACACAAGTTCTAGAAGTCACACTTTGCAAAGTCCATCCCCAGCTGCTTTCCCTGGGACTATTTATCTAAACAGAGCTTCCGAAAACATCATTATCCACTTGCTGGAAGGCAGAGCTTTTAAAGGGCTCTGACTTCAAGGGCCCTTGAAAGGTAAAATCTGATTTCCTCCAAGGCAGCTTTGGTCTATGTATCTGTATTTTTTCATGAACTTCTCTAGGTGACTCTTGGTCATAGCTGAGACAGGACACTACCTCCCAGAGTACACTGGATGCTAGTTAAAAATTCCTGGCTGGGTAGATAACAGCCTTTCTCTACTCGTTGGCTCTATTGTAGAAATTTAGCTTATGTCCCAGTTGTCATTCTAGTTATAGTTGGGAACTGATGATTTAAGTGGGTCTTTCATTTGGGGAATCAAAAAAAATGATATTCTATAATATTCTAGCCATAGAGACAATAGACACAAGAACAATAGTAATCCATTCATCATGTTTGAGGCAAAAGCAACACAAGGCTCATCTTAATTACATTACTAAGTCAGAACAGATGACAGTGTGTGTCTGAGCTTTACAATATGCTTAAGCTGATAGCCCCAGGTCAAAAGTTCACCTTTGATTATTCACATCTTCCACAACAGCCTGGCTTAATATACCACTAAAACTGGCACCAAGCTTCATTGAACATATCTCAGAGATGCCACTTTTCATTTGTAGCCCTAAAATCTGTGCTTCTGAAATCTGAGAAAAGAATCCTACCAAATGGAGCAAACCTTGTGTCTGAACTTAGTGTTGGCTCACTGTCTTGTGCTATCATTGGTAGTAAAAGTTTTCTTCATATGAGAGAAACTATATTCCTGGCTAGGAATCCGGAGGCATCACCTTCAGAAGCTAAGCACTGAAGTATCCCTCTGTCCCCCCTCCCTCCCTCCTTTCCTTCCCCCTCCCTCCCTCCTTCCCTTCCCCCCCTTTTCCTTCTTAGCAGAGCCTCATATCCCTGGATGAGTTCAAAATCACCCACCATGTAGCTGAGAACAACCTTGAACTTCTGATATTCCTATCTCTATTCCCAAAATGCTGGGAATTTAAGTGTGCACCACCACACCCAGCTTAGGTGTTGCTTGCAGATCTTAAGCTTCCTATTTATTGGCCAAGAGCTGAGCCATACCCTCAGTCTTGGAAACGTTTCTTGACATGCTGATCATGTGACCAGGTCACATCAGGTGTCACATGTGTCTTCTTCTGGCCAGTAACCTTTTCCTTTTCTCTGAGAATACTCTTACTAATCTGCATTTTTGCTGTACTGGAGTCATGAAAGTATTCAAATTGTTCAATTATTCATGAACTCATTCAACTATTTTTCACATTTAAGTACTTTAAAATACCTACCAGTTTTTAGTTATGTAATAATGTCTCTTTACTCAAAAGTAGATAAAGATTTATAATGCTAGAAATATGAGAGAAATATTACAGGAAGTATATTTAGTCTAAAAATAGTAAGCAAATAAACAGGGAGGGCTGTTCGGGAATCATCAGTTTTGTGTCTTAGAAAGTTAACATGACTGGATTAAAAGAAGGTAGTGAAAAGCAGGGGGCATAGCGTAGTTAGTGAGGTGTTTGCTGGCTAAGCAATTGGGCCACATGCCAACGCTCAGAGCCTATGTATAAAGGCTTTACTGTGGCATGCACTTAATCCCAGCACTGGTGAGTCAGGGACAGTCAGATTCCTGGGGCTTTCTGGATAGACAGCATGTCTACCTGATGAATGCCAAGCCAAAAGGCAGACCTGATTTCTGGAGAAAAAAAAAAGGTCGATGCCTTCAGAGGAGAGATGACATGTGAGACTTCCCTCTGGCCACCACACTCATGGGAATACATATGAATGTGTACCTGCATAACATATGTCTTCCCACTCATCAAAACATACACATGTACACACACACACACACACACACACACACACACACACACGCACACAAGCTCTCTCGCCCCCTCCTCCCTCTTTTTCCCTTCCCTTCCTTCGCTTCCCATTTTCAAGCCAGGAAGTCTGATGAATGCAGCTCTGACAGATGTAAGGCTGATAGGATACAATTCTCAAGGCCTAAATATTAATACCAATGCATTCAAGTGTTATCTTGGAGGGAAGGAAACTGAGGGCTCTTATAAGTCTTCAGCCCAGCAGCTATAGAGCAGCTAAAATACTGAGGCTAAGAGGAGATGATGAGGATGAAGCCACTTCAGAATTTCACTGTTTTTATAATCCAGGAATGCTGCCCAAGCACACACTGAAACAATGGATCCATGCTTTTAGTTCACTGCTCTTCTTGCTGCAGGCTGTTCGGCACCTCATCTGTTACTGATGCTGGAAAGAAATGTGACATCTACTCTTTTCTTTCCTGCATAGAAAGTCTGGGAGCACTGGAAAGAGTGCATCCTGACAGGAGCTTGATATAGCTGTCTCCTGAGAGGTTCTGCCAGAGCATGACAAATACAGAGGTGGAGGCTCGAAGTCAACCAATGAACTGAGAATGGGGTCCCCATTGGAGGAGTTAGAGAAAGGATTAAAGGAGCTGAAGGGGATCGTAACCCCATAAAACCAACAATACCAAACAACCATAGCTCCCAGTGACTAAATCACCATCTAAAGAGTACACCTGGACAGACCCATGGCTCCAGCTGCATCTGTAGTAGAGGATGGCCTTGTTGGGCACCAATGGAAGGAGAAGCCCTTGGTCCTGCCAAGGTTGGACCCCCAGTGTAGGGGAATGTCAGAATGGGTAGGGAGGAAGGGATGGGTAGTTGGGTGGGGGAAAGGGGATAACATTTGAAATGTAAATAAAAAAATCCAATAGAAAGAACTGAAAACAGCAAGGGATGCTCAGTGGACAGGGTGTCAGTGAAGGGAAAGAAAAGCTTTACGAAGAATTTTAGGAAGTAGTCCTACTGTGTATGTGTGTGTGTGTGTGTGTGTGTGTGTGTGTGTGTGTGTGTGTGTGTGTGTTAATCCAGAGCTAATACAACAGGGGGTTAGAAAGTACAGACACTGACCTATAAGACTTCAAGGAAGGCTTTGTACAACAAGACAGTGTTATAACCTCAGAAGAGCCCAAGGAGAGGAATATTGGGTACAGGGGAGGGGAAGGATGCCCTCTGGGAGAAGGCTGCAGTGGAACAGCACAAGCCTTTGCCCTGTGGCATGCTCTTGCTTGTATTTCTTGTCCTTCTGTCCCTATCCCTCTCCCATCTCAGGATTGCTCTCCTTCACCTTAACTGATCATACTACAGAGCTGAGAAGGAATCAGCAAACACTGATTAAACTTTTATGTTTACCCTTCTGAATTTTTAAAAGGAAGCCAAGGTGAACCCTTTCTCTCTTAATCCCTCAAAGCTGCCACTCCCCAACCCCCATCCCCATTTGACATAAGGAAACAAAGGCCTATTAGTCTAGACATTCTGTTACAAGAGCGGTCCTGATGAATCGCTCTCTCCAGCAAATGTCTTAATATTCAAGGCTGCTCCTTTCTCTTCCTGGAAAGACAATCTCTGGGTCTTCATGAAGACAAACAGCAGGAAGGGAAATGTGACAGAATGCTAAGCTCAAGCCTGTCATAAAGAGCAGCATGCTTTTTTCTTTTCTTGAGAGAAACACAAGTTTAGCACTGGCTCTAAAAAGCTGACAGAGATAGGAAGAACGAGGCAGAGCCTCGGGAAGGCAGCTGAGAGTGCTGGAGCGGAGCACCAGCTCTCTGAACTTGCTCTCTTCCCTGGGGCCAGTCTTTGCGTGGTCATACGGCTACTTTCCTATCTGCCCTTTCCTTCAGGGAGAAGGCTGTCTGTTTGTAAGATACTAGTTATGAAGTGGTTCTTAGGGCTTTAACTTGGGAAATACTGACTTGTCTACAATGAGAGTAAATGTGGGGTTTTGACCTGACATAAACCATACTCCCTGTGGTAGTTTCAATAAGCGTGGCACTATATGAAAGCATAAAGACATGTGGTTGTTTTGGAGCGAGTGTGGCATTATTGGAGGAAGACAGTCACTGGCCATACAGAAGCTGCAGAAGCTGTAGAAGCTCAAGCCACACCTAGTGGCTCACTCTTCCTGCTGCCTTCAGATTCAGATGTAGGACTCTCTAGGTCTGCCTGCATGCTGCTATACATCCTGCTCCAAACAACGGATTAAACATCAGAACTGTAAGGCAGTCCCAGTTAAATGTTTTCCTCTATAAGAGTTGCTGTGGTCATGGTGTCTCTTCACCACAGTAAAATGCTAACTAAGACAGGCTCACTCATGTATAGGATTTCACTCAAGAGACACCTGCATGCCTGCAGCCCACAGGCTCTCACACACTGAACTCACCAGCTCTCTAATCCCAGGAATGAGATACTATGCTAGGTTTTCTCTAAGAATCATTACCGATAATACATCAAAAGTTTACAATAAAGAAAAAAATAAATTTTCATATTAAAAATTAGATCTAAATGTGTTTTGTTCAAATGAATCCCAGTCCTTTCCATAGTTTACCTCCTTTCTTTTCCTTATGGTGGAGAAGGTGTTCTGAAGACTGAACTCAAGGCCTCTCACTTGCCAGGTGACCCTCATTATCAGGCTTAATTAAGAAGTTGGATTCATATGGGGAAAGAGGTCAGAATGAAAGACTGATACATCTCTAGAAACATCTGCAGTGAGTTCCATGGATTCCAGTTCACCCCGTGGGGTGTGGAGGAATTTTATATATAGCTTTTCTGGCAAGGAGTCACATCCAAAGACCTAGGTCTGTGTGGTCCGGCTGGAATGCAGACATGCCACAGACCTTTAATCCTTCTATCTGGCCTCCAGATACGCCCTTAGTGAACAGTTTTTAAGGTAAAATTAGTTTGCAGAAAGAAGCAGCCATGTTGGAAAGTGACATCTAATTGAGGGTCAAAGGAATAAACCAGAAAGATTTGGCAGAATGAGTCAGATATAGGATGTGCTCAGCTGTCAGGAGAAATGCTATTTAAGAACGGCACAGGGAGAGTTCTTGTGCATCGGGATTTGAATTAGTTGGGAGTCGGTACAGTGAGTGCAGTGCAATGAAGGTGAGTTTGTTTGTGAGTTGATTCAGGTCAGCAGAAACAATTGAAGGCAGAGAATAAGAAGGAGTCAGAAGATTAGAACAAATTGCCAGAGTTAGTTTGAAGTCAAGCAGAGAAATTCAGTCAGAAGCTGATAGAAGCCAATTTGAATCAGTTAGCTTGGAGAGGAGTTTGAGTTGAACCAGCCAGCCAGAGTTCAGAGAGAACTAGAAAGGCTGAGGTTATTCAACAATAAGCATCCTAAAAGAAAATCACATCCGGTGAATAAAAGTTACTTTCACAGTGGGCTATCTTTCTGACAGGCATGGGGAAAACTCCACAGAGAAAGCTCTAGGGGTCAGTCCATATTCCCTGGATATGAGGAGCCTCGTTCTCTGTATGATGTGAGAAAATACATGTGTGGACACTCTCAGAAAGATCACATGAATCTTAGTCTGCCACAGGTCTTCTCAATTCCACATCTGTGGTGATTTAAGGTTACTCTGGTTTATCTTCTGAGTCTCTCAACTGCCATGATCTACATAGTCTTCAAGATCCCTCCCACCCCATTCTCATTCCACTTAAGTCTGAATGTTAGAGTCCACAGAACTGAGATTTGTTTGCGGGTAGCATGCCCAGTGTGCCCTGGCCCATGCAATCTTATACCTCTTCCTCTCCTTCTTCCTGGTATTGCTCGTCAACATTATCTTCCTGCTGGTCTGGATTCCCTGCCATCTGTTGAAACAAAAGCAGAGGCTCATGTTACTGTATGTACTTTCGAGAATCATCTGTCGGGATGCTGGGTCAAAGAATGAGCATACCATGATGAAAAGTCCACTTGCAAATGCATTAGTAGCCAGAAATGTTGAATGGAGAGTGTGGGGGTCATCCCTTACCTGACTCTGGGATACAGGCTTATAGGCATAGCATCTCACACAAGGGTCCAAGATTCGCTAATGTGGCAAATCTTCTTTAACCCACACAAGCACTCGCCTGCCCCATAAACTAGGCATTTCGTAAAATGCGCAGGCGGAACCGACTCTTCACCCAGGCATTATCTTACCACCAGATGCTCGTCCATTTCCACATTCCCTTGCTTTGCTTCGCTTTGCTTTCGCTCTTCACTTTCCTCTGGCAAATTTTCTTCTCTCACTTGCTCGGCTTCTTCGAATTCATCCTCGCCTTGATTGTTGGGGTCATCTGCTGGGTTTATATCCTGCGCAGCTGCCCTCTGCAAAATGTTCATAGAAAGCACCTACCACTTTAAAACTGAGGCTCCAGTTTAATTTCACTGGGAAGGTCATACACTGGCTGGCTGAAGATGAAATTGCCCTTCATGGGACTGTTCAGATCAATCTTTCCCAAGCCTTGCCAAGATGGAACTCTTGCTTTGTCAGTGTTTAAGGAATCAGATTGATTGAGGAGGTCCAAATAGTACTTCATTTGTGCAAGTGATTCCTCACAATCCCAGCAGTAAGTAATGCAAGTTTCACAACATAGCCAACAGTTGTAAGAGAAGTTGGAGGGCCAAATGGAAAAAAATAAATCAGTCATAATCAAGATGAGAGAGCTAAATGGGCAAATAGCTCTTCTTTTCTGATATGCTGACTTTCACACCAACTTCTCTTTTTGAGAAATTTCGAGAGAAGTGTGTGTGTTGGTCGCAAGTGTGTGTGTGTGTGTGTGTGTGTGTGTGTGTGTGTGTGTGTGTGTGTGTATATATATCTGCCTGGAAGTGCACTGGAGTGGAGGCCAGAGGTCAACTTTAGGTATCATTCCTCAGAAACAGTTAACACTATTTTTTAGATAGGATATCTTACAATGAGACATGAGGCCCATCCATTAAGCTAGACTGGCTTGTTATCAAGCCCTTGGTATTCGGTTACCAACTCCCCAGCACCAGGCTTTTAAGCCTGCACCTCCACATCTGACTTTATATGTGGATGCTGGAGACTGAGCATGCTTGTGCTTGTGCAGCAAGTACTTTACTATCTGGGGTATCTCTGAGGCCCCCTGAAAGAAATTCTTAACATGTATATAGGCAGAGAGTAGTTGATGGGAAAGAAAGCTCATATCCAGACTAAGTGGTCCTTTTGTAGCATGGTCATATTTTTTTTTATCAACTATGGCTACTGTGAAGAAGAATAATACTGTTCTAGAAAGTGATAGGAAAAATCAGGCAGTATATCACCAAAGATATTTTCACAGAAGTTCTCAGTAATTGTGTTGACTTCATGGTTACTTCAGTTGTTCATTTAAGCATCCAGGTCAGCAGTTAAATAATACCCATCCTCAAAAAAATCTTCAGATGGGAAGACAAACCTCTGCTTCTTAGGGGTGTCCCCAATCCTTTGGTAAGTCTTAGGACACTGACTAAAGTGGGAATTACTCTCCCGAGATGCTGAAGCCGCAGAGTAGGATTCAGTCTCTCGGAATGGGGCAGACAAGGGGCTCTTTCTACTATTCACTGAGCCACTTGACCATGGCCAAGAGCTCCCTGCAGTGTCAGATGGCTTATTACTGCACAGCCTGGCCTGAAGCTTCAAGTGCAAATGACACTGCTCTCAATATAAAAGACAAGTCATCACCTTCACATCCAATTCCAATTACTCTACAACCTCTTGTTTTATAGGCTTTCTTGTATGAATTATTCATCATTTGTGTGAAGGATAAAGAAAAAAGTGCTAAATATCATTTTTAAGTTCATAAAAATGCAAATGCTAGCCCCAACTCCAACCAAGCAGCAATTAGGGGGTTACAGGAAACAAACGTTTCACCAAATAAAATAGTGAATACAGAGTTGAAGCAGAGGTAACTCACAATCTCCAGTTAAAAGGCCTCAGTCTTTTCCAGTGCATTGAATAGAGTGGCCAAAAAGATGTCAGGAGAGTAAAGGATCCTACAAGCCAGGGAGCACATCCTACACCTAAGTGCCTGTGAGACCCACCCTGTCCCCAATGGCAGCCTTCATCTCCTCTTACACACTTGTAGGCTTTTCTGCTCTGGCTTTCTTGTTCTCAAGGGATAATTCTCATGCCTTCATATGTTCCTCCTCCCATTATTGGAAACAGTTCAGTGCTAGTCTCCCAGATACATATTTTCCTAAAGGTTATTGCAGAGAGGAAAAAAAGAAGGCATTCTGCAAGCTAAGTAGAAAAGCCATCAGCATCAAGGTGCTCCAAGCCACTACTGAAACATTCTGGCACCAATAGACAGAACAATTTCTGGCTCAATTTATACAGAGCTCAGGGACTGAATGTCATCGCAACATGTGTACTGATTTATTAGCAGTATTTGATAGGAGAGCTAAAGTAGACTGCAAACATCATTTACACAAAACAGGAGATTGCATCTATTCCACAACTGCTTGCGATTCACCAGTATAGGGCTAAGGACCTAGAATGCCCATCCTGAGAGGTGAGGGGTCTTGTTTCCAGTCAACACAAAGACTAACCAGGCATCTACATAATTGCAGTCTGAATTGTGTATACCATCTTGGCACCTGATAACCTCTTTTTAAACCTGAAGCCACACATCCTTATTCATTGTTATTAGGACGGTCACAAAGAATGGAACAAAAGCACGACACATTTGACAACCCAACAGACCACATAACATGCTCAACAAACATCAAGTTTTTCCCCCTGTTCCCTTTCCAACCTCTTTTCTGGCTTGTCCCCTCCTCTTCATCTTTAAGAGTCACTGTATTTTTCAATACTTCTCAATTTTGCTCTTCTAAGTTAAAGTTTAATCAGACTAAAAGATGCCAAAGTTAATGCTCTTTTTAATCCCAAGAATGACCTTCAGTCCATCTCCTCATACCCCTACTGTAGAAAGCACAGCCCCCAGTAATCACTGGAGAAACCATAATTGTTAAGCACACAGGCCTGCTCTCTTCACTGGAAGGAAGAATGGGATGCCTGGTCTGGAATGATGGAGTGATGTGCTCACATAACCTAGTGATTCTTTGCTATTCAATTAGGAATCAGCCTCCTGCTGAAGTTCCCCTAGACCTTGAGAATTATTTAGGCACTAATCCTGGGCTTTGTCTTTCAGAGAATAGAAACTCATCTTTAAGTGACCCCATGTGTTGGGATTCAGAATCAGGCCAAAGGCTAAGGTATATATGTTTTATACTGAAGTGGCCACGGCTTTCAGATTTTCCGAGCATCCTTCAGTCCCGACCTATTATAGGGCATGGCTGGCACACACTGCCCTCTACACATACCTTTCCAGCCCAGGAGCTG
This sequence comes from Rattus norvegicus, assembly GCF_021556685.1. Lineage (NCBI taxonomy): Eukaryota > Metazoa > Chordata > Mammalia > Rodentia > Muridae > Rattus > Rattus norvegicus. Next base: position 162,413,888 of record NC_141535.1, read on the forward strand.
GGCTTTCCCTCGCCCAGAAGCTCTTCCCTTTATAATCTATACATTTTGGTTTCTCTTTTCTTTCTCCCCCGCTACATTTTCTTTGCGTGTGTGCACACATGCTCTTTCTCTTGCCCCTTTCCTTTGTCCTCTTCCTCATGACAACTTCACTGGCCTGGTTTATTGGGACCAGTGAACCTGCCATAGAATGGCTTCCCACTTATATACCTTTATATACTTTAATTTGACTTGAATTGGCTCATTCCTTCTGTGGAGAATAACTTAGCAGCCTGTCCCTTGAATCCTCCATCAACAGAATTCATTCTTATGCTTACTACAAATTTATTCTCTCTAGAGCTGAGCCCTGAGCACTGCTTCTCAGTCCACAGAACTAATTCTTATGATAAAGGTTCAGGGGCTTTCCTATAGCAGTGTATTATGCCAGAGTATTTCAGTGTAGCCATGCCGGAAGCTTGCTTACGAGAATTGTCACATGGAGACTCCTCCACCCACACGCCAAAGTTCTACTGTGTATAAGAACTCTCTAGAAGTTCTGATCTAGTCTGACTGACCAAGGCTGACTGCGTCATGTTTTAGTCTGACTTCCTTGTGGTTGTTTCCTTGCTAGGTGTGATCCCCAACACCCTATCTCATGGTTTGGAGTTAAATGATTCTGATTTCTTCCTTCACAGTTACACAAGATGCCCTCCTCTGTCTGATGAGAAGGCCCACCAGGAGCCAGGAGCTGGAGTCAGGCACTGTTCCCTTTTTTGGTCCTGCCTGCCTGTGAGTTACTAACTTTCGGGACCAGAAGAGAACACTTACATCTGCTTCAGCTTCTGGGTCGCCTTCTTGGTGTCCTGGTTCATGAAATTCCTGTCTGTTGCCTGGGTCTCCTTCAGCTTCATCTTGGCGTTGGTTATCTCTATCATAGGCTGACAAAGCAATGGAAGCAAAATCAGCCCTGTGTGAATTGGGCAGGATTTTTCCTCTTTTATAGTCTATCTATCGCACCTCCATCTCAGACATTGGCACGTATGTATCTGTTTTGGCTTTTGTTTGTTGTTTTCTTCCTGAACAGTTCTGTCCCTTTTTTGCATGTCAAAGGGATGGATAACCGCACCATTCAACCCC